>NW_011426740.1:0-685 GCF_000754665.1 Bison bison bison
AATCACTCCTTTTCCTTTGACTACAAAATCTTCATTTTGTGTAGGGAGGCAATGTACCTAAGTAAACTACTCACTCTGTCCACTTCTCTTTCTGTAGATATCATCATATGACACAGTTAAAGCCTTAGAGAAGGATATGAACAATCAATGAGACAGACCATACCTTTTCCACTTTCTACCTTCTTTCATACTAGAACACAGATGTGATGACTGGGGTCTCAGCAGCCACTTTGATTAAATGAGGGAGAAAAAAAAAAAAAGAGTAAATGAGCCATGAGTGAAAAATAAAAGACATCAGATCTGATATTGTTGAGCTTCTAAAGCAATGCCATGAGCATCTAACTCCAAAAATGTTACTGTAACAGAAGGGAAAGTGGCAGGGCACAACTTCTCAAGATACACCCCAAGAACGACATACCCCAAGGGCACAACATCAACAAACGAGAATTAAATTGGACCAAGATGGCAAGACCAAGACCTTGATCCTCAATCAGCAAGTGAAATGACACACCCAAGGTGCCCTGACAGTTCCAAGGCAGCGTTAAAAGACCAAGGAGTGGGTGCTGGCCCAAATCTCCGCCCTTCCAAAAACGTTGGAATAATCCTCCCACTCATTAGCATGTGAAATTACCCAGCCTATAAAAACCATTCTGTCTGTGGAGTGTCCTTCTCTCTGAATCTGAAT
>NW_011426741.1:0-528 GCF_000754665.1 Bison bison bison
TCCCCCATTAGGCTCTTTTCCAATGGGTCAGTTCTTCACATCAGGTAGCCAAAGTATTGGAACTGCAGCTTCAGCATCAGTCCTTCCAATGAATATGCAGGACTGATTTACTTTAGGATTGCCTGGTTTCATCTCCTTGTAGTCCACTAGACTCTCAAGTCTTCTCCAACACATCAGATCAAATTATACAAGTGTAGTTCCTCTAGACCTGATGATCTGTAAACAAAAGAGATGAATTATTCTGCTCACTTTCACAGCCAACATACAGTGCTGGGTCAGGCATAGATAACCTTTATAGACACTCCTGTTCCAGAAAGGGGAGGGGAGTGGGAGTCAATAGTAGCAGTTCTGAAATCCCAGGGTTCTTTTGGCAGTCCTTTGATTAGCATTTAAGGCCTGGAAGCCTCCTAGGCTTCAGTCTCTGAATTTTTAATCTGCCCTCTGACATGATTCCATTGCATGAAAAGTTGGGATATATGGTTACAGTGAAACAGTCTCCCTAGCCTGCTTCCTGCTTGTCAAAGGTGG
>NW_011426742.1:0-740 GCF_000754665.1 Bison bison bison
CTGGAGAAACGATGTATGTTCAGTTCAGTTCAGTGGCTCAGTCGTGTCTGACTCTTTGGGACCCCGTGGCCTGCAGGACGCTGGGCTTCCGTGTCCATCACCAACTCCAGGGGCTTGCTCAAACTCATGTCCATCGAATCAGTGATGCCATCCAACCATCTTAGCCTCTGTCGTCCCCTTCTCCTCTGCCTTCAATCAAGACTCTCATAGGCAGATATTTTCGAGTGTAATTAGTGTTCATAGTTTATCTAAAAGCTCATATCACATTTAATTTTCGTTTGTTCCTGTTCTCTCGAGGTACTTTCTTGTTGACAAGCTTGTGACAGATATAACGATATAGCAATTTTTACCTTAGAACAAACCGAGGCACTATGAACATTTTGTGCTTCATGTTAATGACTCTTAGACATGTCTACAGTAGAGGAGCAAAAACAAAACTACTAGATATTTAATATTGACTAGTTCCCAGTTCACGGGACTCTGACATTCCCTGAGGTCAAAGTTTTCTTGTATTGGAAGCAGTTGGGTTTGCAAGGGCTGCCTTGTCTTGAGACCATTGAAATAAGAACTCAGAACTTGAGCACTATTATCAAAAATCACAAGGCTCACACTGACACAGACATCAATCCAGACAGACAAGACAAGACATCTTCCAGTTTTCCGCCTGAGATGGAAAAGATTTCTTTGAGCCGTTTTTTCTGGGGAGTGGGGGGTGGGGCTGGCGGCCAGGCAGGCTTTGG
>NW_011426743.1:0-562 GCF_000754665.1 Bison bison bison
CCCAGTCCAACTCTCGCATCCATACATGACCACTGGAAAAACCATAGCCTTGACTAGACGGACTTTTGTTGGCAAAGTAATGTCTCTGCTTTTCAATATGCTGTCTAGGTTGGTCATAACTTTTCTTCCAAGGAGTAAGCGTCTTTTAATTTCATGGCTACAGTCACCATCTGTAGTGATTTTGGAGCCCAAAAAAATAAAAATAAAGTCTTACACTGTTTCCCTTGTTTCCCCATCTGTTACCCATGAAGTGAAGGGACCAGATGCCATGATTTTCGCTTTCTGAATGTTGAGTTTTAAGCCAACTTTTTCACTCTCCTCTTTTACCTTCATCAAAAGGCTTTTTAGTTCCTCGTCACTTTCTGCCGTAAGGGTGGTGTCATCTGCATATCTGAGGTTATTGATATTTCTCCCAGAAATCTTGATTCCAGCTTTTGCTTCTTCCAGCCCAGCATTTCTCATGATGTACTCTGCATATAAGTTAAATATGCAGGGTGACGATATACAGCCTTGAAGTACTCCTTTTCTTATTTGGAAGCAGTCTGTTGTTCCATGTCCAGTT
>NW_011426744.1:0-623 GCF_000754665.1 Bison bison bison
TTTATCTCTGGGCTTTCTATTTGTTCCATTGATCTATATTTCTGTCTTTGTGCCAGTACCATACTGTCTTGATGACTGTGACTTTGTAGTAAAGCCTGAAGTCAGGCAGGTTGATTCCTCCAGTTCCATTCTTCTTTCTCAAGATAGCTTTGACTATTCGAGGTTTTTTGTATTTCCATACAAATTGTGAAATTATTTGTTCTAGCTCTGTGAAGAATACAGTTGGTAGCTTGATAGGGATTGCATTGAATCTATAAATTGCTTTGTGTAGTATACTCATTTTCACTATATTGATTCTTCCAATCCATGAACATGGTATATTTCTCCATCTATTAGCGTCCCCTTTGATTTCTTTCACCAGTGTTTTACAGTTTTCTACATATAGGTCTTTAGTTTCTTTAGGTAGATCTATTCCTAAGTATTTTATTCTTTTCGTTGCAATGGTGAATGGAATTGTTTCCTTAATTTCTCTTTCTGTTTTCTCATTATTAGTGTATAGGAATGCAAGAGATTTCTGTGTGTTGATTTTATATCCTGCAACTTTTACATAATCATTGATTAGTTCTAGTAATTTTCTGGTGGAGTCTTTAGGATTTTTCTATGTAGAGGATCATGTCATCTGC
>NW_011426745.1:0-739 GCF_000754665.1 Bison bison bison
CTGTCCCCCACCACCATCTCGCTCTCTCTGTCAAAGAGTTAACTTACAGCTCCAATTCATCAAGTTCCTTGTCATTCTTCCCTTTAACTTCCAGCTGAGTCTCCATCTGGAGCGCGGAACCCACCACGCTTCCTAATTATGCCTGGGCTGCTAAGACCCACTCGAGAAGGTGTCTAGGGTGAGGCACCTTTCGCTATTCGAGAGGGCGCCTGCGGCCTACGTAAGTGGTGCAAACTTCTTGTCTTGAAGTTTGATTGGTCTTCCGCGTAAACCAAGCTACTCAGTCTCTTTTCTCCACCGAATTTTCCTACTGAGCTCTCTTCATACTATTATTCTTCTCATCTCTGATTAGCATATAAATAGTCGCCTAGGCCATCTCTCCTTCGAATACCCTGGATCAGTTGGGGCTGGTCCCCGGCAGGTGGCGACCGAACAGGGACCTCAGGAGGCAATACTCAAAGAGCTGAGCAGACACGAACCACGCAATCAGCAGGCAATAAGCATGGAGCTCAGCAGTGACGAATCATGCTGCTCAACTGGCAATAATCAAGCACGTGACCAGGCAGGAATCACGCAGCTCAGCTGGCAATTGTCAAGCAGGTGAGCCGACAGGAATCACGCAGCTCAGATGGCAATTGTCATGCAGATGAGCCGGCAGGAATCACGCAGCTCAGCAGGCCCTGATCACGTGACTCTGCAGGCACTGATCACGTGGCTGATCAAGTCCAGATCACGTGAC
>NW_011426746.1:0-617 GCF_000754665.1 Bison bison bison
CCCCGTCGTAACGCGAGAACCCTGCCGCAACTCGAGAAAAACCACGTGGTTCCCCCGTCATCGCAAGATGAAGCCCTTTCCCGCTACAGTGTCTCAGGAGAAGTCCCACGTTAGGTATTGGAGGTCGAAACGGTACTTGGCACCCTTGATGCGACCCACAAAGTTCCCCGACATCCCGGTCTCCCTCGAGAGGAACACCGAGGTTTTCCGACACCACTTCCTCTGAGCCCCTTCTACCCTCCTGATCTGGACAGGAGGGTCGACTCCCCTGCTTTGTCTGGAAGGGGTTCCCGACCTTCCGGTCACACCTCAGGATGAGGCCGGTCTCTCGACGAAATTCCAGACATGGCCTCGTGGGTGCTTCCACATTCCAAAGGACCCCGATTTCCCGGTCCCCTCTTGATAAGAACCCGATGCCCGGACACCTCTTGGAACTCCAGCCTGTGAATGAAGTCAACACGAAGGGGAAGTGACTCGCCCGTGCATCATCGGGAAAAGACCCCCAGGTTCCAAATACCGCTCGACAAGTGGCCTGTCTCCCGGGAACACCTCGAGGGGCAAGCGGAGTTCCATGCCTCAACGCAAGACGAGGCCTGACTCTCCTTCCCAAGTCTGCA
>NW_011426747.1:0-903 GCF_000754665.1 Bison bison bison
CTAACCAGGCCCGACCCTGCTTAGCTTCCGAGATCAGACGAGATCGGGCGCCTTCAGGCTGATCCGGCCTGAGACGGTGGCGGTTGGCTCGGGGCGCCCTAAGAGCCTTGCGCTTCGCCTCCCTTTCGCTCTGCCCTGCAGGTCGGGCCAACGGGCCGCACCTCTCGTCGCGGGGCATGCTGTACTTGAGCCGCACGACCCGCGACCGGACTCCAGCCTGCTGACGCCGGCCCGCCGCCCCCGAACACCGCCAACACCAGACCAGCAAGCGCCTGGCCGGGCCCGGGGGCCCGAGGGGCTTCCAGGACCCCCCATTGACCGGGAGGGCGTGCGTGCGTGCGTGCGCGCGGGGCCTGGAGGCTGGGCTGAGGGGTGCGGAGGTCTCGGCGCCCTCCCACCCGCGGCCACTCCAGACCCGGCCGCGCTCGCTGAGCCGGGCCTCCCCCCGATCCCACTTCGCTGCTCAGGCCCGCGCGGCCCCGGACGGTGTCGGTCTTCGGCGCCCGCCGCCTCCCAACCCCCGCCGGCCCACGGGGCCGTCCTGAACCTCCTGCGGGCCTAGACGCAGCGAAACTTGAGCGCCCAACTTGCCCGGCACCTGTCCGGTGCCCAAACCCACCAGAAGCCAGGGAGGCGCGGTCGACCGGAGCGCCTCAGCCCCTCCCCTTCGCACTACCGAGGCCCCCCTTTCGCCCCACCGCCAAGCCCTCCGACCTTCCTCGAGAGAGCAGACGAGCCACAGGCAGGCACACAGACAGACACACAGACACTCGCACGCCCCCACGCCAAGGGAGACAGCTGGCCTGCGCAAGCTCCTCAGCCAGAGCCAGAGCGCCTGGGAGAGGCCGGGGCCAGACGAACGGGCCGGCGGCTGGCTGTCAGGAGATACAGAGGCAGAAATAC
>NW_011426748.1:0-537 GCF_000754665.1 Bison bison bison
GAGCTCACTGGGTGGACTAAAGGGAGTAAAGCCTCCTGAGGCGTTTGGAGAGAGGTCCCGAGATTGGCCTCTAGGCCATGCAGGAGATGAAGGCCCTCATCTCCGCGATGACGGGGGAGTCTCGGGGTGGTTCTCGAGCGGCGGGCTCAGGGTGCGGTTTCTCACGAGGTACGACGGCGAGGTCAGTGAGCCTCTCGTGGGGCGCCAGGGAAGTCGGGTCTCCATGCGAGTGGCGAGGGGGAGCGCGTCATTGCTCTCGAGTCATGGGAGGGGAATCTGGCCTCGAGACGTGTTGAAGAAGGTCTCTCGAGGTCTTTCTCGGGTTGAGGCAGGAAACCCTGGCTTCCCTCGACTTGTGCAGGTGACCTCAGGGGGCTTCTCATGGTGGCTCTGAGAAGTCAGGGAAATTGGAGGCGGGAGGGGCCTCTCGGGACTCCACGGGACTTGGTGCATTGGAAGAGGGCCTCATCTCCAGCTGAGGCAGGAACCTCAGGGTTCCTCTGATTTCAGACTCCGATCGCAGGGTCCCTGCAGACT
>NW_011426749.1:0-573 GCF_000754665.1 Bison bison bison
AGAAAAACCACGTGGTTCCCCCGTCATCGCAAGATGAAGCCCTTTCCCGCTACAGCGCCTCAGGAGAAGTCCCACGTGAGGAATTGGAGGTCTAAACGGTACTTGGCACCCTTGATGCGCCCCCACAAAGTTCCCCGGCATCCCGGTCTCCCTGGAGAGGAACACCGAGGTTTTCCGGCACCACTTCCTCTGAGCCCCTTCTACCCTCCTGATCTCCACAGGAGGGTCGACTCCCCTGCTTTGCCTCGAAGGGGTTCCCGACCTTCCGGTCGCACCTCAGGATGAGGCCGGTCTCACGACGACATTCCAGACGTGGCCTCGTGGGTGCTTCCACGTTGCGAAGCACCCCGATTTCCCGGTCCCCTCTTGATAAGAACCCGATGCCCGGACACCTCTCCGAACTCCACCCTGTGAAGGAAGTCAACACGAAGGGGCAGTGACTCGCCCGTGCGTCGTCCCGAAAAAACCCCCAGGTTACCAAATCCAGCTCGACAAGTGGCCTCTCTCCCCGGGGACACCTCGAGAGGCAAGCGGAGTTCCATGCCTCAACCCAAGACGAGGCCTGACTCTCCT
>NW_011426750.1:0-513 GCF_000754665.1 Bison bison bison
AAATTAACACTAACACAATAATAGTGGGAGACTTTAATACCCCACTCACACCTATGGATAGATCAACTAAACAGAAAATTAACAAGGAAACACAAACTTTAAACGATACAATAGACCAGTTAGACCTCTTCCCAAAACAATGAATTTCACCTTTTTCTCAAGCACACATGGAACATTCTCCAGGATAGACCACATCCTGGCCCATAAAACTAGCCTTGGTAAATTCAAAAAAATTGAAATCATTCCAAGCATCTTTTCTGACCACAATGCAGTAAGATTAGATCTCAATTACAGGAGAAAAACCTACTAAAAATTCCAACATATGGAGGCTGAACAACATGCTGTTGAATAACCAACAAATCACAGAAGAAATCAAAAAAGAAATCAAAATTTGCATAGAAACGAATGAAAATGAAAACACAACAACCCAAAACCTGTGGGACACGGTAAAAGTAGTCCTAAGGGGAAAGTTCATAGCAATACAGGCACAACTCAAGAAACAAGAAAAAAGTC
>NW_011426751.1:0-507 GCF_000754665.1 Bison bison bison
TTTCAGTTTGGAGCCAGTGAAAGCTATTTTCTCAGGTTCTATTTGAGATGATCCAAACTTGGGCTGGGGTGAAAAACAGGGAAGCAGTTTTTGTATAGGAATCTTCTCCATAGAAGGCTTTTCTCCCCTTAAGGGAAAAAAGAGGCCAGGGCCAAAATAAAGCAACAGTTCAGAAGGTGAGACTGTTGTGGCTCCACGTGTATCCAAAATCAAAGGGTAACTGCAAGACTTGGTGATACTCAGCCAGGGGAAGAACCTGATGCAGCAGCTGGACCTTCGGGTCTCCTCTGCCCGGCCCTTAGGAGGAAATAAGTCTGGGGGACAGGGCAGTCAGGGTCTAGGTGGGGCCGAGGGTCCAGGAGTCGTAACTGTGCTCTGACAGTGGCTGGCACATGCAGGTGAGTGTGTGTGTGCCTGTGAAGCTGCCTCGGTTTCCATTTCTTCCATCTGATCCTGATCACCTGTAAGATCCAGTCCTCCCCGGACAGGAAATTTGGACAGAACATT
>NW_011426752.1:0-667 GCF_000754665.1 Bison bison bison
AATTATTTATTCTAGTTCTGTGAAAAATGCCATCGGTATTTTGATAGGGATTGCTTATCAGTGTTGGTGAAATTGCAGGGTACAAAACTACTATGCAGAATCTGTTGCATTTCTAAACACTAACAGTGAACGACCAGAAGAAGAAATTAGGAAAACAATCCCATTCACCATTGCATTAAAGAGAATAAAATGCCTAGGGATAAACCTGCCCAAGGAGGTGAAAGCCCTGTATTCCCCAAACTATTAAGACACTGATGAAAGAAATGGAAGACCACACAGACAAATGAGAAGACATACCATGTTCTTGGGTCGGAAGAATCAATATTGTCAAGATGTCGGTGCGATGCTATTAACTTAGCTGCAGACCTTCTTCAGGTTCTGCCCATTTTTCTCAGCACTTCATGCTCTGATGTCCAGCCATCGCCCAGGTCCCTGTGTCCCCCAGGTCCCCTCTGATTGCTGACAATTCTCCTTCTTTCCTCGTCCTGCACTATCCTGATGAAAATGAAGGTTGTGCCCACAGACGTGAGATTACTGACTGTTCAGTGAAACAGAACATTTCTCTGAGGTCATGAACGTATTCTTAAAATCATCTTTTCTCTCCTGAATCCAAGTGTCCTTGTGCCTGTAGAAAACATACAGCAATCACTGCTATTGTGCAGGCTCT
>NW_011426753.1:0-826 GCF_000754665.1 Bison bison bison
GAGAGCAATCCCCAGCTTTCCTTCCCAACTCGAATGGAAGATTGGACTTCCCTGGGCCAACACAAGAGGCATCCTGAATTCCCCGTCGTAACTCGAGAATCCCGCCGCAACTCGAGAAAAGCCACGTGGTTCCCCCGTCAACGCAAGATGAAGCCCTTTCCCGCCACAGCGTCTCAGGAGAAGTCCCACGTTAGGAATTGGAGGTCGAAACGGTCCTTGGCACCCTTGATGCGCCCCACAAAGTTCCCCGGCATCCCGGTCTCCCTGGAGCGGAACCCCGAAGCTTTCCGGCACCACTTCCTCTGAGCCCCTTCTACCCTCCTGATCTCGACAGGAGCCTCGACTCCCCTGCTTTGTCTGGAAGGGTTCCCGAACTTCCGGTCGCACCTCAGGATGAGGCCGGTCTCAGGAGGACATTCCAGACCTGGCTTCGTGGGTGCTTCCACATTGCGAAGCACCCCGATTTCCCGGTCCCTCTTTGTAAGAACCCGATGCCCGGACACCTCTCCGAACTCCACCCTGTGAATGAAGTCAACACGAAGGGGCAGTGACTCGCCCGTGCATCGTCCAGAAAAGACCCCCAGGTTCCAAATACCGCTCGACAAGTGGCCTCTCTCCCCGGGGACACCTCGAGAGGCAAGCGGAGTTCCATGCCTCAACCCAAGACGAGGCCTGACTCTCCTGTCCCCAGTCTGCAGGGACCCTGCGATCGGAGTCTGAAATCAGAGGAACCCTGAGGTTCCTGCCTCAACTGGAGATGAGGCCCTCTTCCAATGCACCAAACCCCTTGGAGTCCCGAGACCCCCCTCCCACCTCCAGTTTCCCT
>NW_011426754.1:0-653 GCF_000754665.1 Bison bison bison
TTTACTACAAAAAAAAAAAGAAAAAAACAAAAAAACAAAATTAAAAAAAACAAAAAAACAAAAAAACCCGACACATTTCTTCGTACAATGCCACAGTGGAAGGAAAACAGGCCTTCAATATTAAGAACTAAATTTGCAAAAAACTTGGAGCTTGGTGTTTTGTTTTGTTTTGTTTTGTTTGAATCAAACCACCACATCATTTAAAATTTTTACACATTCTAATTATTCGGTTCCAAAACACCAAACTTGTACTGCACACGGTCCCCATGGAAAGGCCCCCTCAGCAGGACAGCCACAGATGCTGCCATGAAAGGGCAGCAGGGTGCCCTCCTGCCTTGTTTGCTGCCTGGGCGGCCACCGGGTTTTTGAAACCCATGCACCCCACTAAGTTTCTAGGGTGCAATTCGTGGACCCTTCCCTTTCCCATCCCAGCAGGTGGTCAAGGGCCCGCTGGCCTCCAAAAGTGCCAGAAGCAGGGCTGGGCCAGCCGGCCAGAGTTCAGGGTTCTGGCCCTTGGACTTGCAGCGGACACTAGGCTGCTTGGGAAACCGCGCGGCTCTGACCTTTCAGCAAAGGGGTGGAGCGGTCAAGGCCTTGAGCCCAAAGGCGAGGCCTTTCTGCGACCGCCAGGTTGTGCCAACAGAGGGCGGACT
>NW_011426755.1:0-809 GCF_000754665.1 Bison bison bison
CCCCCGTCATCGCGGAGATGAGGGCCTTCGTTTCCTGCATGGCCTAGAGGCCAACCTCGCGACCTCTCTCCAAACGCCTCAGGAGGCTTGACTCCCTTTAGTCCACCCAGTGAGCTCCAAGAGAGACCCGTCGCGACTCGAGAGCAGAGCGGGGTTCTTTGCTTCCACTCGAGATGAATGCCTGTCTCCCCGGGTGCGTCTGGAATGCAACCCCCGAGATCCCGGTCGCCCCCTGGAGAGGGACACTGGGCTTCTGGACACAAGCCTAGATGAGGTCTATTGGCCCTGCAGTCACTCGAGAGCAATCCCCAGCTTCCTTCGCTACTCGAATGGAAGATTGGACTTCCCTGGGCCAACACAAGAGGCATCCCGAATTCCCCGTACGTAACTCGAGAATCCCGCCGCAAACTCGAGAAAAACCACCGTGGTTCCCCCCGTACATTCGCAAGATGAAGCCCTTTCCCGCTACAGCGTCTCAGGAGAAGACCCACGTTAGGAATTGGAGGTTCGAAACGGTACTTGGCACCCTTGATGCGCCCCCACAAAGTTCCCCGGCATCCCGGTCTACCCTGGAGAGGAACACCGAGGTTTTCCGGCACCACTTCCTCTGAGCCCCTTCTACCCTCCTGATCTCCACAGGAGGGTCGACTCCCCTGCTTTGTCTGGAAGGCGTTCCCGACCTTCCGGTCGCACCTCAGGATGAGGCCGGTCTCACGACGACATTCCAGACGTGGCCTCGTGGGTGCTTCCACATTGCGAAGCACCCCGATTTCCCGGTCCCCTCTTGGTAAAGAACCCGATGCCCGGAC
>NW_011426756.1:0-542 GCF_000754665.1 Bison bison bison
ATCGCGGAGAGTGAGGGCCTTCGTCTCCTGCATGGCCTAGAGGCCAACCTCGCGACCTCTCTCCAAACGCCTCAGGAGGCTTGACTCCCTTTAGTCCACCCAGTGAGCTCCAAGAGATAGCCGTCGCGACTCGAGAGCAGAGTGGGGTTCTTTGCTTCCACTCGAGATGAATGCCTGTCTCCCCGGGTGCATCTGGAATGCAACCCCGAGATCCCGGTCGCCCCTGGAGAGGAACATTGGCTTCTGGACACAAGCCCAGATGAGGTCTATTGGCCCTGCAGTCACTCGAGAGCAATCCCCAGCTTTCCTTCGCAACTCGAATGGAAGATTGGACTTCCCTGGGCCAACACAAGAGGCATCCCGAAATTTCCCCGTCGTAACTCGAGAATCCCGCCGCAACTCGAGAAAAACCACGTGGTTCCCCCGTCATCGCAAGATCGAAGCCCTTTCCCGCTACAGCGTCTCAGGGAAGTCCCACGTTAGGATTTGGAGGTCGAAACGGTACTTGGCACCCTTGATGCGCCCCCACAAAGTTCCCCGGC
>NW_011426757.1:0-679 GCF_000754665.1 Bison bison bison
AACAGGTTACATTTAAATTGACATGCTTTCTCCAGTGTGCAATTAGCAAAGAACAGAAGCCTACTTTTGTAAATGCTGTTCAGGGAACATGGAGCAGCTGTGTCATTTCTCTAGGTCAGTCATATTCCTGAAATCTCTCTTTGTCTGGATGCCTATGGTTATTCTAATTGCCAGGAGTAATTCTCCTGGTGGCAGTTGAAGATTGCTTCCGGTGAAAAGACAGATTCACAGGGCTATAGAAAGGGACACCTGGCATTATTCTCTACACTGGCTGTTCAGGCTTCACAATCACCCTGCATGCCAGGCAGTGTCATTCCATCATGTATTCATCCGTCCATTCCCCTAATACAGCGTTATTAGCATCTGCTCTGTGCCAGTACCGTGGAAGCGATACGGAAGAAATAGACATTATTCCTGAGTTTGTGGACCTTGCTCTCTAGCACAATAGTCAGATGATAATGAATAATTAAATATAATTATCAATATCAGCTCCATTTTAAAGATGAAGGACCTGAAGTTTAGTCCATTGACGGGACTTACACTTTACACTTATATTCACCCATCAATCAGGAGAGTTCAAAATCCACAGCTTGCCCATGTTCCACCCACTGCCTCTTAGCTGTATGCTTCCAGAGAGGATGTGTGAATGTGTGAAGTCTCAAGGGAAATATCCTTTCAC
>NW_011426758.1:0-539 GCF_000754665.1 Bison bison bison
ATACGAGAGCCGTTGGAGCAGGGAGGTGACAGCATTGCATCTGCATTTCCAAAAGGTCATCTTGTTCCACGTCACTAATGATTGGAGAGGCTCAACTCCAAACTCCAAGGAGGGACCACTTCACATGAGTCCGACTGGGCCTCACTGCGATGTCTGTCAATAACCGATGCTGGAGAAGATGTGGAGCAAAGGGAACTCTCCTCCACGGTGAGTAGGAATGGGCGTGGGTAGAGCCGGTATGGAAAAGAATATGGAGGTTCCCGAAGGAACTAAAAGTGGAAGTAGCCTATGGTCCAGCAGTCCGACTCCCAGGCATAGATCCACCCACGGTATAAGTGAACAAGATAGATGCCCCGTTTGGGCACATCTATCTGTGCGTGCGCGCGCACATGCGCATGCGCGATCGCCTCGAGGCAGGGGGGTGGGGCGGGGGCCGGGGCTCGTGGCTGGGAGTCGGTGCGAAGCCCCGGGATTGCCTGAGGCAAGCCAAAGGCGCCCCGAGGTGGAGACGGGACTGGCCGGTCGTCGGGTGTCCGTGG
>NW_011426759.1:0-735 GCF_000754665.1 Bison bison bison
CCCACTCCAGTACTCTTGCCTGGAAAATCCCATGGACGGAGGGGCCTGGTAGGCTGCAGTCCATGGGGTCGCTGGGAGTCGGACATGACTGAGCAACTTCACTTTCACTTTTCACTTTCATGCATTGGAGAAGGAAATGGCAACCCACTCCAGTGTTCTTGCCTGGAGAATCCCAGGGACGGTGGACCCTGGTAGGCTGCCGTCTGTGGGGTCGCACAGAGTCGGATACGGCTGAAGCGACTTAGCAGCAGCAGCAGCACACTTACCTTCTGAATCTCTTCAGGTTTTTACAGTCTTCACCCATTCCACTTACATGTCTCATAGTCTGAGGTTTTGCTTTCTGGATCAAACATCTTCCACATTCTTTCCTCAATGATGTGTTTTATTCTACTTTGACAAAGAATAAAATTCAAAGTAAGACTGTTATTCTAGAATACCATTGAAAATTAGCCAACAAGTTTGCCTAATAAATTTCCCTTATTCATATTGACTGTATCTACATTTTTAAAAAAGCCTAGAAAGCAATTTCTCTTTGCAATTGAAGTGATGCCATTTTTATATTTTACTCCAACCAAAGTCTCTAGAGAATGTTCAGGAATGCCAAGACATTTAGAGAAGCATACCAGTGTGAGTCAAGTTTAGACTATTGTCTTCAGAAAACTGTGAACAATTTCTACCAGTTAATGACCTAGCAAAATCTGAAAATATGCTGCCCCCTTTGAAATTACATAATCT
>NW_011426760.1:0-587 GCF_000754665.1 Bison bison bison
TTGTTTCAGTTCTTTTTCTAAATAGCATGGGCACAGAGAAAAAAAGAAGAGACAGAGCTAACAGTATCCCTCTTACCTCTGCTGACAATCTCTACTACTAGTTTCTAAAAATATATCTTAAAATAATACAGAGTAGCATGTCACTGGATTTTTTTGTTTAAAGTATATCTTTGAAGTCTTTCCAAATATTACTGTTGGAGGTGCTGTATTCTTTTAATAGCTATAAAATCTCCCAATGCATGTATATACTATAACTTAATATTATAATTCACTTAAATAGATCTCTAATGATTGCATTTACATATTGCTTTGATTCTTTTGCTGTTAAAAGCACTGGTGCAATTAGGGGGGAGGTGGGTAGAGAACAATAGAGGGTACTGCTCCAATGTCTTCTATTTCTGCTGTAGATAAATTTGCTGAACGTCTAAAACTGGGCTCAGTTTTTTTTCATCATATTATACCCAAATCATTTTTTCTAATTTTGAGAACTACTAAAGTTACTAGAATATACAGCTATTTTGATTGTTTTCATCAAAAATTTTTGGCACTTGAATCCTGGGTTCTAGGCTTCCTTTGGTTATGAAAAT
>NW_011426761.1:0-571 GCF_000754665.1 Bison bison bison
AAATAACATCTTAAGAACCCTACCTACTTATCTCTAGATAGTCACTCAACTTCCAGAAAGTTTAAACAGAGCTAACAA
Source organism: Bison bison bison (assembly GCF_000754665.1). NCBI lineage: Eukaryota > Metazoa > Chordata > Mammalia > Artiodactyla > Bovidae > Bison > Bison bison. Next base: position 79 of record NW_011426761.1, read on the forward strand.
TTCCACAGAGCTTTTGAAGTACAGTTATAAGAATTGGAATCATCAAAGGTTCTTCCCTAATTTTGGTCCATTGCAGTGAACGTGTTTTAGAGTGGTTTATTTCTGAAGAAAGGGTACACTATTACAGAATTTGCTTATTTCAATGTAGGAGGGCAGAACAAAATGTGAGGTTTAAGTATGATCACACAGTCTTCAGTGTATCAAATAAGCCTTTCTATAGAACAAAGATAACCCGAGCATTACGACTGTCATATAAAATTTTTTCTAGGGTCAACTTTTAAAAGAGTACTTCTGTTAAGCTAGGGACTTAAAGGAATTAAAAAAAAACAGACACAGCCCTCAGAAGATCTAATAAAATTTCATAGGGAAAATAAGATACTTTTCAGTGGGTGAAAGCTGAAAAGGTATTGTGAATGGAAGAGTGATCATCAAGAAACAGCTAGAGGGAGGGCTTCCCTAGTGGCCCAGTGGTTAAGACTCTGTGCTTTCAGTG
>NW_011426762.1:0-509 GCF_000754665.1 Bison bison bison
CCTTCACCAAGTACGCCCTTGTCCTAGTTTGAAAGGAAAGGCAATAGCTGAGCTGAGGCCGGTAAGGCACCAGTCAAGTCTCACATATTCCCGAAGCCTACTCCTTCATGGAAAATAACGCTAGAATCTAGGAATGTCTTTACAAGGCTGGCAAAATGCAGTCAGGAACCTCGACCCTACCTCTGGAATTTCTGTCTTCTGAGCAGATCTGGACGTCTTCTTTTGGAGAAGCTAACCCGTTCCTTCCAAATAGAGGCTTTCAAACACAGGCCGGTTGGCTGCCTCTGCTTGCCCTAAGGAGGCTTGCTTGTTCCGCTTTTTGCGAACTCCACTTCCCGCCTGGGGGAAAGCGGTTCTTGGAGATCTTTCTTCCCGACCTATTTCAACGGAGCTGGGGGCTGAGTCCGGAGACCCACACGCACCGGGGAAGCCAAAACCACTTGGCCAAGTTTTGCTCTGTAGGAGAGCTCTAGTAAACCTCAGTCTGTGAGGAACATTCTTGGCTCCTA
>NW_011426763.1:0-532 GCF_000754665.1 Bison bison bison
CAACTTTAAAAACAAGAATTATCAGAAATAGGCCAAGTATTACAACTTGTATAACTAAATAAGATTATCCAAGCTATTGCAACGTGATCTCAAAATGGTGACTAAGTGCTAATTCTCTATATCCCATCCTTACAAATTTCCCCACATACTGATACATATACAGATAAGTGTATATATATGTATGTAAAAGAGAAAGGCATGAGAAAGAGAGAATTGTGTTTTAAACTTTGCTTCTTCTCCTATGACACAAAGCATAATCCAAATGATAAATCAACTGCCTCTTTAAGCAATGAAGGCATGCAGTTATAGAGAGTGGTTCCTGGCTTTTAAATTATGAGGTAGAATTAAACTAGTGGGAAATATTTTCCTGCCATAGTGTAGTCTGTTTATATTTTCACAGCTATTTAACTTTTTGTCTTGTTTGGTTAAAATAATTTTTCTTGAATTGTGACCATATACATTCTGTGTCCTAGAAACAGTGTCTGCCTTTTATCTGTGGTGTTTTTACTGAATACAGCTAGCACAGCATGAC
>NW_011426764.1:0-560 GCF_000754665.1 Bison bison bison
GCAAAGAGTCGGACACGACTGAGTGACTGAACCGAACTGAACTGAACTGAGTGGATATAAAGTAGTATTTCACTGTAGTTTTTATTTGCATTTTCTTAACAATTAGTGATTTTGAGGATCTTTTTACTACAGCTTTGTAATACATTTTAAAGTCAGGAAATGCAAGTCCTTCAGCTTTGTTCTTCTTTTTCAAGATCGTTTTGGCTACTTGGTGTCCTTTGAAAAAATTTTTAAGAAATTTTAGAAGTTTTTATTTATTTATTTTTTAATTTCTGGAAGACATGTCATTGGAGTTTTGATAGGAATTGCATTGAGTTTGTAGATTCAGTTAGGTTGTTTGTTCTATTTTTGCAATTTAAATGGGATTATTTTCTTCCTTTTTCACATTGTTTATTTGTTAATTTATGGAGGCTTCCCTGGTAGCTCAGTCAGTAAAGTGTCTGCCTGCAACATGGGAGATCCGGGTTCATTCCCCTGGGGTTGGGAAGATCCCATGGGAGAAGGAAATGGCAACCCACACCAGTACCTCTTGCCTGTACAATTCCATGGATGGAGGAACC
>NW_011426765.1:0-611 GCF_000754665.1 Bison bison bison
ATTTGATAGCACAGAGCTCATTGATGTGCTACACAGACCTACCTTTTCTTTGATGTCTATCTGCCAACAATTTCAGTTGGGAAAAACAGAATATCAAATGACTAGTATGGTCATTTGAAATAAATTAAGTATAATTTGAATTTTAGATACTGTTTATATTAAAACTGTATTCATTATTTATCTGAAACTCAGCTTTAATTGGTATCCAGTATTTTTATTTGCAAAGTCTAGCAAAATCACAGTGGACAGTGACTGCAGCCATGAAATTAAAAGACACTTGCTCCTTTGAACCTAGATGGCATATTAAAAAAGCAGAGACAAAAGTCCATGTAGTCAAAGCTATGGTTTTTCCAGTAGTCGTGTACAGATGCGAGAGTTGGACCGTAAAAAAAGGTTGAGCTCTAAAGAATTGATGTTTTTGAATTGTGGTGCTGGAGAAGACTTTTTAGAGTCTCCCGAACTGCAGGAAGATCAAAACTAAATCAAACTGTTAAGGAAAATCAAACCCTGAAATATTCAATCGGAAAGAGATACTGCTGAAGTTGAAGCTCCAAGTGCCTTGGCCACCTGATGCGAAGAGCTGACTCATTGAAAAAAGACCCTGATGCTGG
>NW_011426766.1:0-683 GCF_000754665.1 Bison bison bison
TCTCCAGAGGCACCATTTCGTTGAGGTCCATAGGTTGAACCTAGGTAAACCAGGGTTGAGATGCAGGAAGAATTTCAGGCCGGGAAAATAGCATCTTGGAAGGCTATGTGACCAGGGAAACTTAGGACATTCAAGAAACGAAAAATGCCCTATGGGATGGAAGCCAAAGAGTGCAGAGGGCATTCCAGGCAAAAGACATCAGAGAAGAACGTGAGGAGCAAGCCTGAAGGGAGGTGGTCGTATCTTCAATATGCTGGGAAAATACGAGAGCCGTTGGAGCAGGGAGGTGACAGCATTGCATCTGCATTTCCAAAAGGTCATCTTGCTCCACATCACTAATGATTGGAGAGGCTCAACTCCAAACTCCAAGGAGGGACCACTTCACATGAGTCCGATTGGGCCTCACTGCGATGTCTGTCAATAACCAATGCTGGAGAAGATGGGGGAGCAAAGGGAACTCTCCTCCACGGTGAGTAGGAATGGGGCGTGGGGAGAGCCGGTATGGAAAAGATATGGAGGTTCCCGAAGGACTAAAGTGGAAGTAACCTATGGTTCAGCAGTCCGACTCCCAGGCATAGATCCACCCACGGTATAAGTGAACAAGATAGATGCCCCGTTTGGGCACATCTATCTGTGCGTGCGCGCGCACACGCGCATGCGCGATCGCCTGCGAGGCGAGGGGG
>NW_011426767.1:0-618 GCF_000754665.1 Bison bison bison
TACTCTCACTGAGAACAGACCAGAGCTGGTAATGGGAGCCCGTGTCATCACACGGACATTCTGTTAAGAGAAATGGACGGATGCAATGGAAAGGCCAGAAGGCGGAAGCATAGGTGTCCCTAGAGGACGACCGACGGTGTGTTCATGCCCTTGGCTCCGGAGACAAGAGGCTCCATCACTTCAGCATCTGCGGGGACAGGGCCCCTCTGCTGCTGAGGCGTGGGCAGCGGGCCGAGGGTGGGAACAAAGTTCAGGTGTCGAGGCTCGCCATCGGTCACAGCGTGGGGTGTCCGAGGGCAACCTTGACGGGGACCCAAATGATGCACCCTAGTCCAGCATCAGGTCCTCCCCCAGCATCAGACCCTAGTCCAGCATCAGACCCCAGTCCAGCGTCACGGCCCTAGGCCAGCATCAGGCCCTCCCCGACACTCAAAACCCTCCCCCCACCTCCGACCCTTCCCCAGTATCAGGCCCCCCCACCTCCAGTATGAGGTGTGGCAGCCCTACTTGTCTGATACTCCTGAGCACACTCAGGCAGCCCCAGAGAAGCAGGACAATAGCTCTGGCAGGAGGTGCATCTTTAGGAATCACCTGCGGAGCAGCAGCAGCTGGGCTTTG
>NW_011426768.1:0-549 GCF_000754665.1 Bison bison bison
CCCTGGGATTCTCCAGGCAAGAACACTGGAGTGGGTTGCCATTTCCTTCTCCAATGCGTGAAAGTGAAAAGTGAAAGTGAAGTCGCTCAGTCTTGTCCGACTTCTAGCAACCCCTTGGACTGCAGCCTACCAGGCTCCTCCATCCACGGGATTTTCCAGGCAAGAGTACTGGAGTGGGGTGCCATTGCCTTCTCCTATCAAAGGTCAGATACTATATTTCTCTGGATCTATAAGAAAACAGTTGACTTCTGTATCCTCAGTCTTTCCATACTCTCTTATTAATTGCGGGAGTGATTTCTGGTGTTATGGATCCTTTCAGATATTTTACATAGAAAATCATGGCATACACAACAGAGTCAGTTTCATTTCTCCCTTCTAATCTATATATATTTTATTCCATGTCTTATTGCATGACCTGGGCCTTCCAGTATAGTGTGGAACAAGAGTGGTGAGAGGACACTTTACCTAGTGTCTTAGTATCTTAACAACAACAAAAAAAACGCCTACTTAGTTTCTACACCAGTAAGTGTGATGTTGCCTACAGGTTTC
>NW_011426769.1:0-588 GCF_000754665.1 Bison bison bison
GTTCTATTTCCAGTTTTTAAGGAATCTCCACACTGTTCTCCATAGTGGCTGTACTAGTTTGCATTCCCACCAACAGTGTAAGAGGCTTCCCTTTTCTCCACACCCTCTCCAGCATTTATTATTTGTAGACTTTTGGATCGCAGCCATTCTGACTGGTGTGAAATGGTACCTCATAGTGGTTTTGATTTGCATTTCTACTGATAATGAGTGATGTTGAGCATCTTTTCATGTGTTTGTTAGCCATCTGTATGTCTTCTTTGGAGAAATGTCTATTTTAGTTCTTTGGCCCATTTTTTGATTGGGTCATTTATTTTTCTGGAGTTGAGCTATAGGAGTTAGCTTGTATATTTTTGAGATTTAGTTGTTTGTCCGTTCGCTTCATTTGCTATTTATTTTCTTCCATTCTGAAGGCTGCCTTTTCACCTTGCTAATAGTTTCCTTTGTTGTACAGAAGCTTTTAAGTTTAATTAGGTCCCATTTGTTTATTTTGATTTTATTTCCAATATTCTGGGAGGTGGGTCATAGAGGATCCTGCTGTGATGTATGTCAGAGAGTGTTTTGCCCTATGTTCTCCTCTAGGAGTTTTTA
>NW_011426770.1:0-763 GCF_000754665.1 Bison bison bison
ATACCCGTCGCGATTCGAGAGCAGAGCAGGGTTCTTTGCTTCCCCTCCAGATGATTGCCTATCTCCTCTGGTGCGTCTTGAATGCAACCCGGAGATCCCTGTCGCCCCTGGAGAGGAACATTGGCTTCTGGACACAAGCCTAGATGAGATCTATTGGCCCTGCAGTCACTCGAGAGCAATCCCCAGCTTTCCTTCGGAACTGGAATGGAAGATTGGACTTCCCTGGGCCAACACAAGAGGCATGCTGAATTCCCCGTCGTAACTCGAGAATCCCGCCGTAACTCGAGAAAAACCACGTGGCTCCCCCGTCATCGCAAGATGAAGCCCTTTCCCGCGACAGCGTCTCAGGAGAAGTCCCACGTTAGGAATTGGAGGTCGAAAGGGCACTTGGCACCCTTGATGCGACCCACAAAGTTCCCGGATATCCCGGTCTCCCTCGAGAGCAACACCGAGGTTTTCCGGCACCACTTCCTCTGAGCCCCTTCTAGCCTCCTGATCTGGACAGGAGGGTCGACTCCCCTGCTTTGTCTGGAAGGGTTCCCGACCTTCCGGTCGCACCTCAGGATGAGGCCGGTCTCACGAAGACATTCCAGACGTGGTCTCGTGGGTGGTTCCACATTCCGTAGGACCCCGATTTCCCGGTCCCCTCTTGAGAAGAACCCGATGCCCGGACACCTCTCCGAACTCCACCCTGTCGAATGAAGTCCACACGAAGGGGCAGTTTTCCGGCATCGTTCGGAAAAACCCGGTTCCAAATACAGCT
>NW_011426771.1:0-600 GCF_000754665.1 Bison bison bison
TCGCAGGGTCCCTGCAGGACTGGGGACAGGAGAGTCAGGCCTCGGCTTGGGTTGAGGCATGGAACTCCGCTTGGCTCTCGAGGTGTTCCCGGGGAGAGAGGCCAATTGTCGAGCTGTATTTGGAACCTGGGAATTTTTTCCGGACGATGCACGGGCGAGTCACTGTCCCTTCGTGTTGACTTCATTCACAGGGTGGAGTTCGGAGAGGTGTCCGGGCATCGGGGTCTTTTCAAGAGGGGACCGGGTAATCGAGGTCCTACGGAATGTGGAACCACCCACGAGGCCACGTCTGGAATGTCTTCGTGAGACCGGCCTCATCCTGAGGTGCGACCGGAAGGTCAGGAACCCTTCCAGACAAAGCACGGGAGTCGACCCTCCTGTCCAGACCAGGAGGGGAGAAAGGGCTCAGAGGAGGTGGTGCCGAAAAACCTGTTTTCCTCTCGAGGGAGACCGGGATTTCGGGGAACTTTGTGGGTCGCATCAAGGGTGCCAAGTGCCCTTTCGACCTCCAATTCCTAACGTGGGACTTCTCCTGAGACGCTGTAGCGGGAAAGGGCTTCGATCTTGCGATGACGGGGGGACCGACGTGGTTTTTCTCGA
>NW_011426772.1:0-537 GCF_000754665.1 Bison bison bison
AGCAAAGTAACACACTGATCTCATCATTTTTTGCAAAGACTTTTTAAAATGCCACAGCAAGCAGTAGGGAATATTCTCACAATGACTGGAAATACAGGAAATCTCAGCAGAGAAATAAAGACTGGAATGGAAATTTTAGAAAGGTAAGGTGTAACCACCATATCTACATATGTGTACATATAGACATATACACACTAGATGGACACTGAGATGACAGAGAAAACAGTGAACCTGAAAATAGATCAAGAGAACTCATCCACTCTAAACAACAAAGAGAAAGGAGACTGAATAAAAATTAACCAAGTCACAGGGACCTGTGAGGCAAAAATAAAGGCAAAAATCCTAAAATTAAGGTCCCTTGAGTCCCAAAATTAGAGGAGGAGGAGGATGGTGCTAAAAATACTGGGGGAAATAATGGCTTTAAAAATCCCCAAGTCTTTAGTAAAATACTTAAACCTACAGATTCAAGAATCAAGCAAAACTCTGACAGGAGAAACTCAAAGAATACCACACATAGGCCAGTGGGTAGTGGAGACC
>NW_011426773.1:0-589 GCF_000754665.1 Bison bison bison
TACGTTTTTCTGTCTATCTGTAGGCTTCCATAGTAGCTCAGCTGGTAAAGAATCTTCCTGTAATGCCAGAGACCACGGTTCAATTCCTGGGTTGGCAATATCCCCTAAGAAAGGATAAGCTACCCGTTCCACTATTGTTGGGCTTCCCTTGTGGCTCAGAGAGTAAAGAATCTGCCTGCAATGTGGGAAACCTGAGTTTGATCCCTGGTTTGGGAAGACACCCTGGAAAAGGGCATGGCAACCCACTCTAGTATACTTGTGTGGAGAATCCCCTTTGGCAGAGGAGCCTTACAGGCAACAGAATGAACAGGATTGAGCAGCTAAGCACAGCATATATGGAAAATGGTGCTGAGGCCCTTATCGCCAGAGCCCACATAGAGGCACAGACACAGAGAAGGACCTTGACGACGCAGCAGGAGAGGGGGAGGGCAAACTGAGAGGCCAGCAGGGACATGCATGCCCTGTTAAGATGTACGTTTCCTGTTGTTGCTTTTGTTTGTTTTTAAATTTCCTTTATTTATTTCTAATAATCCTCAGGTCTTTAACCAGACAGCTAGTGGAGAGCAGCTGTCTAATATACGGAGCTCAG
>NW_011426774.1:0-573 GCF_000754665.1 Bison bison bison
GAAAGCTTGTATCTGCATTTTCCACTCACAAGCTCAGCACTTTCACAGGCTGTATAGTGCTACAGTCTTAAATATGAGAAAGCAACAATGAATACTAGAAGATTTGAAAGCTACTGATAGGCAAGATGCTAATCAAAAAAAGTGAAAGAAAACATAAAAAAAAAAACTCATACAGAGGAAAGAAAATGTAAAATAATATACACCAGAAATATATAAGATAAAGGAACTATGAACAAGAAAGAAATCCTTTGGTAAAGAAACATTCAGCAAATGTAAAAGGAATTTTTTACATTAACATTTTGAAAGCCCCCTGAGGTCACCTGCACAAGTCGAGGGAAGCCAGGGTTTCCTGCCTCAACCCGAGAAAGACCTCGAGAGACCTTCTTCAACACGTCTCGAGGCCAGGTTCCCCTCCCATGACTCGAGAGCAATGACGCGCTCCCCCTCGCCACTCGCATGGAGACCCGACTTCCCTGGCGCCCCACGAGAGACTCACTGACCTCGCCGTCGTACCTCGTGAGAAACCGCACCCTGGGGCCGCCGCTCGAGAACCACCCCGAGACTCCCCCGTCA
>NW_011426775.1:0-522 GCF_000754665.1 Bison bison bison
AAGGGTGGTGTCAACTGCATATCTGAGGTTATTGATATTTCTCCCAGAAAGCTTGATTCCAGCTTGTGCTTCTTCCAGCCCAGCTTTTCTCATGATGTACTCTTCATATAAGTTAAATCAGCAAGGTGACAATATACAGCCTTGACGTACTCCTTTTCCTATTTGGAACCAGTCTGTTGTTCCATGTTGAGTTCTAATTGTCACCTCCTGACCTGCATATAGGTTTCTCAAGAGGCAGGTCAGATGGTCTGGTATTCCCGTCTCTTTCAGAATTTTCCACAGTTTATTGTGATCCACGCAGTCAAAGGCTTTGGCATAGTCAGTAAAGCAGAAATAGATGTTTTTCTGGAACTCTCTTGCTTTTTTGATGATCCAGCGATGTTGGCAATTTGGTCTCTGGTTCCTCTGCCTTTTTAAAAACCAGCTTGAACATCAGGAAGTTCATGGTTCATGTACTATTGAAGCCTGGCTTGGAGAATTTTGAGCATTAGTTTACTAGCGTGTGAGATGAGTGCAAGTGTG
>NW_011426776.1:0-544 GCF_000754665.1 Bison bison bison
CTTCCTTTCCCTCGGAAAGAGCTCTCCCTGCGGGAGGCTTTGGCAGTGTGCACACCCCCAGCCCCTAAGCACTCTGCAAGGACGCCTGGCTCCTAGGTCCGAAGGGAAGGTGAGAGCTGAGCTGAGGCACCAGTCAGGCACCGGTCACGTCTCCCACACTCCCGCAGCCCGCTCCTTCCCGGGCGCGAACGCTAGAAGCTGGGCAGGGCTTGGGGAGGCTCGCCCAGGCCAGAGCAGCCTCTCGGCCGGGGCTCTGTGCTATCGCGCCTGGGCGCAGAGCTGGAGCTCCGCCGGTGTGGAAGCTCACTCGGTCCTTCCCAGTAACAGGCTTGCAAGGACACGCCGGCAGCCAGCCTCTTCTCTCCCGCGTTCCGGGCATTGGGCTCCAAACCTGGGACCAAAGTACTGCCCGGAGCTCACTGATCATGGGCTGGTTCCCCTGCGCTGCGGCTGTGCTAGGGAGCCCGAACGCACAGGGGAAGCCCGCACAGCACATCCACCTGCCTCTAGGCGGGAGGACAGCTCCAGGGAAGCCCGGGCTGGC
>NW_011426777.1:0-502 GCF_000754665.1 Bison bison bison
AGAAATGATAAAAAAAATAGCCAAAATCAGTATCACTAAAAAGGGTCTCTTGGAGAGGAGAAGTAAAATAGACAAATCATGATACAGACTTATCAAGAGAAAGAGGACAACAAATCCATCAATTTGACATGACAAAGGATGACATTATGACTGATATAACAGAAATAACAAACAGTCATAAGGGACTACAGCAAACAACTATAAGTCAATAAAATTTAGAATTTGAGCCATGGACAAATACTAAGAAATTCAGCTAAATTTTTTTTAGCTGGAAAAAAAAAACAAAACAGAAAATATGAACAGAGCAATTGAAAGCACTAAGATTGAAACTGTGATGAAAAAATTTCCAGTTGGCAAACTTAAACTCCAGATGGCTTCACAGGGAAATTTTATGAACCAGTCAGAGAACTGCTGGCACATGCACTTCTGAAACGCTTCCAAAACTCTAGAGTGGAAGGAAAACCCAGAAGTCATCTTACAAGTTCACCATCACCCTGATATC
>NW_011426778.1:0-507 GCF_000754665.1 Bison bison bison
ATCCTGTTTTGGGTTGGCTAAGCTTATTGAATGAATCTCTAAATTTATGTCTTTCACCAAGTCTAAGAAGTTTTTAGCCATTTATTTTTCAAATTTTTTTTTCTGTGCCATTTTCTCCTCCTCTTCTCTTGGATTTCCAAGAGAAATCCAATCCAAGAGAAATGTACATCCAACCTTTTGATGGTGCCTCACAGGTTCCTGAGTCTCTGTTTTGGGGTGTGGGTGTTTTTTTCAGTCCTTTTCCTCTGCTCTAGATAATACCAATTGCTGTATCTTCAAGTTGACTAGTCCCTGACCATCCTGCCGAGCCGTTGGCCACAGCCCATAAATTGGTGTATGATCACACGTCTGGCCTATTTTTCCTTCTAAGCAAAGTGAACAGCTAGGTGCCCTGTCTGAAATTCTGCACACTGAGAGCACTTTTCCTCATCACTGTCCCTCAGGGACGCTCCAGAAACGCCATTCACTTGGGTGGTACCGTGCATATCATGCAGAGAGCTGTAAGCC
>NW_011426779.1:0-722 GCF_000754665.1 Bison bison bison
ATGCGAGTGGCGAGGGGGAGCGCGTCATTGCTCTCGAGTCATGGTAGGGGAACCTGGCCTCGAGACGTGTTGAAGAAGGTCTCTCGAGGTCTTTCTCGGGTTGAGGCAGGAAACCCTGGCTTCCCTCGACTTGTGCAGGTGACCTCAGGGCGCTTCTCATGGTGGCTCTGAGAAGTCAGGGAAACTGGAGGTGGGGGGGGTGGCCTCTCGGGACTCCACGGGGTTTGGTGCATTGGAAGAGGGCCTCATCTCCAGTTGAGGCAGGAACCTCAGGGTTCCTCTGATTTCAGACTCCGATCGCAGGGTCCCTGCAGACTGGGGACAGGAGAGTCAGGCCTCGTCTTGGGTTGAGGCATGGAACTCCGCTTGCCTCTCGAGGTGTCCCCGGGGAGAGAGGCCACTTGTCGAGCGGTATTTGGACCTGGGGGTCTTTCCGGACGATGCACGGGCGAGTCACTGCCCCTTCGTGTTGACTTCATTCACAGGGTGGAGTTGGGAGAGGTGTCCGGGCATCGGGTTCTTACCAAGAGGGGACCGGGAAATCGGGGTGCTTCGCAATGTGGAAGCACCCACGAGGCCACGTCTGGAATGTCGTCGTGAGACCGGCCTCATCCTGAGGTGCGACCGGAAGGTCGGGAACCCCTTCCAGACAAAGCAGGGGAGTCGACCCTCCTGTGGAGATCAGGAGGGTAGAAGGGGCTCAGAGGAAGTGGTGCCGGAAA
>NW_011426780.1:0-504 GCF_000754665.1 Bison bison bison
AACTTTCCTTCCAAGGAGTAACTATCTTTTAATTTCATGGCTGCAGTCACCATCTGCAGTGATTTTGGACGCCCCCCAAAATAAAGTCTGACACTGTTTCCACTGTTTCCCCATTTATTTCCCATGAAGTGATGGGACCGGATGCCATAATCTTCGTTTTCTGAGTGTTGAGCTTTAAGCCAACTTTTTCACTCTCCTCTTTCACTTTCATCAAGAGGCTTTTTAGTTCCTCTTCACTTTTTGCCATAACTGTGGTGTTATCTGCATATCTGAGGTTATTGATATTTCTCCCAGCAATCTTGACTCCAGCTTGTGCTTCTTCCAGCCCAGGATTTCTCATGATGTACTTTGCATATAAGTTAAATAGCAGGGTGACAATATACAGCCTTGACATACTCCTTTTCCTATTTTGAACCAGTCTGCTGTTCCATGTCCAATTCTAACTGTTGCTTCCTGACCTGCATATAGGTTTCTCAAGAGGCAGGTCAGGTGGTCTGCTATTCC
>NW_011426781.1:0-530 GCF_000754665.1 Bison bison bison
TAAAGGCAAAACTCCAAAGCCGGGCTAGGGGTGGCATCCAGAGGTGGGGTGGGAAGGAGGGCGCGTATCCTGACGGGCGTGGGTCACCTGGGAGCCGGCAGGGGTCAGGGTGGTCCCCACTTCCCCCACCCTGCCACCTTGTCGTCTGCCCACCTCCCGTGGTTCCCATGCCCTGCCTCAGAGGCACCAGAGCTCTGTGACTATTCTTCTCCCTGTAGTTTGGGTGTCACCCAGCTGGCAGAACTGGGGGTTTGTTTGTTCATTTCCTCAAGCTGTGTGTAGCTTCCTGGTGGACTTTTAAGCCACTGTACACCCAGATTCCAGGGCTTGGATCTGTGAGCGGTGACTGGGAGCCCCGAGGCTGGAACTCCGGCTATGCAACCCTGAATGACTGTGGACTGTCCACCTTGTCGTGGAGGTTGGGATAAGATGGTGGGCACTCTCTGGCCGTAAAAATATCTAAGTAGACTGACTGCAGACCCTAGAATTAAGCTAAAAACCTGCAGCTCTTGATGTGTTAAAAAAGTAGC
>NW_011426781.1:1324-4858 GCF_000754665.1 Bison bison bison
ATCTGCCAGGTCTCCAGCCCCCCGCCCAGCACAGCCCAAGAGGGCATCCCAGAGCATAGGAAGGGCTTGTGCTGGCCTGGCCCAGCTTCCATTTCTGCCAAGGAGACTGTGGCTTGGGGTGGGGGAGGCTACTGGCAGCACACCTGCCCAGACGCCCCTGGGCCTCAGCCTTGCAGGGGCCTGGCTCCGTCCCGGGGCCACCCGTGGAATGCACCCGGCGGCTGGTTCAGCTATGCTGTCTGCCCTGCTGCCTCCCTCCCTCTCCTTGGTCTGCCTCTCCTCCGACTCACGATAGGCCCCGGGGGGTCAGGGAAACCTCTGAGGACCCTAGGCCCATGGGGAAGTTAAAGGCAAAACTCCAAAGCCGGGCTAGGGGTGGCATCCAGAGGTGGGGTGGGAAGGAGGGCGCGTATCCTGACGGGTGTGGGTCACCTGGGAGCCGGCAGGGGTCAGGGTGGTCCCCACATCCCCCACCCTGCCACCTTGCCGTCTGCCCACCTCCCGTGGTTCCCATGCCCTGCCTCAGAGGCATCAGAGCTCTGTGACTATTCTTCTCCCTGTAGTTTGGGTGTCACCCAGCTGGCAGAACTGGGGGTTTGTTTGTTCATTTCCTCAAGCTGTGTGTAGCTTCCTGGTGGACTTTTAAGCCACTGTACACCCAGATTCCAGGGCTTGGATCTGTGAGCGGTGACTGGGAGCCCCGAGGCTGGAACTCCGGCTATGCAACCCTGAATGACTGTGGACTGTCCACCTTGTCGTGGAGGTTGGGATAAGATGGTGGGCACTCTCTGGCCGTAAAAATATCTAAGTAGACTGACTGCAGACCCTAGAATTAAGCTAAAACCTGCAGCTCTTGATGTGTTAAAAAAGATAGCAGTTAGTAAGAGGCAGGAAGATGTTTTGCTCTGTAGGCTCCTTTTTCTATTTTCTGAGTGCATTTTATTGATTTCTGCCCTGAAATAGTGCCTTCAACATTTTAAAATAGAATCCTTGGTGAAGGGATCCCAGGCTGGGGATTTAAGTGGAAATTGACATGGCTCTTCATAAAATCACCGTCAAAACCAGACAGTCCGAGGCCCAGCCTCTCTGCACCCTCCACGTCCTTTGTAAACCCCGTCTCCACTTTTGCTCTGAAAGAGTCACTGGGATAATTGCTCATCCCAGTTTCATCATTCTGCTGTGGATGACTTTCCCCTGTTCTCTGTTGCTGAATGCGGTGGGAGAGAGAGTGATGCCCCGGGTCAAGCACCAGTAGTTGCCTGTGGAATCACAGTCTTGCTGCCTCCCTCACCTGGAGGCCCGTCTGCCCAGGTGTCCAGGTGCCGGGCAGCCACCGTGGCCTCCCTCCATCCTCTCTCTGTCCCACCTGCCACTGGGCAGCGCCTGCTTCCAGGCAGAGGGAGGCCTGGGGAGGCAAGGCAGCCTTCAGGAAACTCCCCCAGCCTTGGGGAAGACAACCTAGAAAGGGGCGGTTCCAGTGCAGAATTCAGGTCCCCAGGGCAGCCTTCTGTCCCAGGGCCCTTACCTGCTGCTGTTGCTGCTGAAAGGCATCCTGAGAGGAAGACAGAGGCTGGGCAGCATCTCGGTCACACCCCTCATCGCCATGGAGGTGGTCGGGGCTTGGGCGGAGGCTGGAGGGCTGGGGCCCCTGATGGTGAGCACGACTCCCTCCCGAGCCCTGCCTTTTGCAAGGTTCTGTGCAGAGCAACGTCAGGCCTGGGAACCCTCCTCCTTTGTCTAGGGGCTCAGGAACCACCCCCTTCCTGGTCCCTATCATGGGCTGAGCACCCTCCCAGGCCATACTTCTGCTGCTGGAGGCAGCCTCTGGCCCATCTCTGGGGGGTGAGCAGGGCCTGGGTGCAAGCTGAGCCCTCCTTGGGGGCCCCTCTCGGGCTCCTTCAGGGCACATGTGGCCCCCAAGGGGGAGCTGGCCCTGGGCCCCTCCTTACTGCCCCCTCATCAGCCGCCTTGTTTCTCCAGCTCTCAGTGCATTGAACAGGGTAATTAGCCTGTCAGCTGGGACCACAGTTTCTGAGCAGATGCCAGCAAGAAGTTAGTTGTTCCGGAGCTGGAGTTGCAAACATGCAGATTCTTTCTAAAAAATGTACGCCGTCCCAGCTTCCTCCTCTTCCCTGATTCCTTTCTTCCAGCTGTTGGTGAGGGGGTGGCGATAGCAGGGCCGACCTAAGGTCGCTTCCCGCCCTGCAGCCAAGGGGCTGGGGTCAAGGCGGGCTTGGTGAAGGGGCCCAGCAGGACCTCGGACCTGTCCCCCGTGGGAGGACAGGGCAGCCCAAGTGACCTCCCAGCAGTGTGTGAGGCCTGCGGGGGCCCGCCGGCCTCCCGGAGCAACTGCCCTGGGCTGGAGACTGAGTCATGCCCACTGATGTTCAACCGTGAGGTGTCCCGGTCACAGCAGGTCCTGACCCCTCACTCCAAAGTCTTCCCAGAGCCCAGTCCTCACCGGGATTTTGATGGCTGAGACCCCAGGACAAGTCTGGCTCCTGTCCGAGGCATCTGACCTTCAGAGGGAACCAAGATCTAATCAGTGGATGACTCGGTGGGCAGCCGTAGAACCAATACATGACCCACATGGTTGAAGACAGGGCCGCAGGCCTGGATGGGCCGAGCTTGGGGAGCTTGTTGGCCACCCAGGCAGGGCATCCAGGCCTGGGGAAAGGCCCATGGACCCTGACCTCAGAGGCGTCCTAGAGGGGCTGAGAGGGTGCTGTCGGAACCAGCTTGCCACCAGAACCCTCCACCCACCTGAAGACCCGGAGTCAGAGAATCAGCCAGGGTCCCCTCTAGCCCGGAGGGCCGCGGTGAGTGTGAGCTGGTGGTGGTCACTGCCTGCCCTGCCCTTCACCAGCAGTCAAGCTCTGGGGCAGGGCTCCCACTGCTCCCCTGGGGGGCTGTTGTGCAGTCCAACAGCGCCTCTCTCTTCCTCTGGGAGGAGGTGCTGGAGGCCCCACTCACAGTGGCTGCTCAGGCCTTTGCCCTGTCTGTTGTCCTCCGACACCCGGGCAGCAGAAAGGGACTGTCTCCCTGGACCCTCACGAGTGGAGTTTCCTGGTCAGTTGCTTTGCGCCTAAAGGCAGTTTCTGCTGACGGGGGCCTGTGTCTTGCTGGCACCCAGCCCAGCTCCCTGATCCCACGGGCTTGCCCTGCCTCTCCTCTCCTGCTGCTTCCCATCATTTCTACCTCTTTTTCAGAGCTGCATTCAACTCTGCCGCGAGACCAGAGCCCTGCTGCTCAGAATGGGAGACTTTTCTCCCCGGCAGCGGGAGGCCTGACATCGTGTTAGAAGTAGAGCAAATGCCATCGCTGGGACGTGGGGTCAGGTGCCGGGAGGGCTGTGCTTCTGGGCAGGTACCAGCCTCCCCCTCAAGGGCCCCTTGGCCTCACGGGAAGGGCTGCAGGCTCTGCGGTTACTGAGGGGCAGCCGGTGGACAGGAGTGACACGTCAGGGGTGCTTCCAGACGTCCACCTGCTGGAGCGTGGCGAGCAGGGAGGCCAGCATTGGGTCCTTGCCGGAGC
>NW_011426781.1:4958-7899 GCF_000754665.1 Bison bison bison
GGGGCCCGCCGGCCTCCCGGAGCAACTGCCCTGGGCTGGAGACTGAGTCATGCCCACTGATGTTCAACCGTGAGGTGTCCCGGTCACAGCAGGTCCTGACCCCTCACTCCAAAGTCTTCCCAGAGCCCAGTCCTCACCGGGATTTTGATGGCTGAGACCCCAGGACAAGTCTGGCTCCTGTCCGAGGCATCTGACCTTCAGAGGGAACCAAGATCTAATCAGTGGATGACTCGGTGGGCAGCCGTAGAACCAACACATGGCCTACACGATTGAAGACAGGGCCGCAGGCCTGGATGGGCCGAGCTTGGGGAGCTTGTTGGCCACCCAGGCAGGGCATCCAGGCCTGGGGAAAGGCCCATGGACCCTGACCTCAGAGGCGTCCTAGAGGGGCTGAGAGGGTGCTGTCGGAACCAGCTTGCCACCAGAACCCTCCATCCACCTGAAGACCCGGAGTCAGAGAATCAGCCAGGGTCCCCTCTAGCCCGGAGGGTCGTGGTGAGTGTGAGCTGGTGGTGGTCACTGCCTGCCCTGCCCTTCACCAGCAGTCACGCTCTGGGGCAGGGCTCCCACTGCTCCCCTGGGGGGCTGTGGTGCAGTCCAACAGCGCCTCTCCCTTCCTCTGGGAGGAGGTGCTGGAGGCCCCACTCACAGTGGCTGCTCAGGCCTTTGCCCTGTCTGTCGTCCTTCGACACCCGGGCAGCAGAAAGGGACTGTCTCCCTGGACCCTCACGAGTGGAGTTTCCTGGTCAGTTGCTTTGCGCCTAAAGGCAGTTTCTGCTGACGGGGGCCTGTGTCTTGCTGGCACCCAGCCCAGCTCCCTGATCCCACGGGCTTGCCCTGCCTCTCCTCTCCTGCTGCTCCCCATCGTTTCTACCTCTTTTTCAGAGCTGCATTCAACTCTGCCACAAGAGACCAGAGCCCTGCTGCTCAGAATGGGAGACTTTTCTCCCCGGCAGTGGGAGGCCTGACATCGTGTTAGAAGTAGAGTAAATGCCATCGCTGGGACGTGGGGTCAGGTGCCGGGAGAGCTGTGCTTCTGGGCAGGTACCAGCCTCCCCCTCAAGGGCCCCTTGGCCTCACGGGAAGGGCTGCAGGCTCTGCGGTTACTGAGGGGCAGCCGGTGGACAGGAGTGACACGTCAGGGGTGCTTCCAGACGTCCACCTGCTGGAGCGTGGCGAGCAGGGAGGCCAGCATTGGGTCCTTGCCGGAGCTCAGCTGCCAGGGCAGGAGAGGAGTTCGACCACCATGATGGGAGCCTGGGTCCTGGGCAGGCTGGCTGCTGCCCCAGGCTCCTCCCAATAGGGTCCTCTCCCCTGACCTGAGAGAGGGGGAGGGCTACAGTGCATCCACGTTTCCAGGCTTGGAGTCAGAGGATGGTTGAGAGGTGAGGGGAGGGTGGGGTGTCTGAGGATCTGGGGGAGGGTGAGCTTGGGGGAGGGCGTCTGGGGGAGGGGAGCTTGGGGACGGGAGCTGGCCTGGAGACAGAGGTGCCTGAGCCATCTTCCCTGCTGGGCTCCTCCTGGCTCGTGACAAGGGGAACAGGGAGTAAGGAGAGGTCAGCGCCCCGCTGACTGGTGGGGCTGGTGGCCAAACCGGGACAGGGGGGAAGCAGGCTAGGGGACAGAGCCCCAGGTCTGAGTTCACCTGGGCCAGGTCTCAGCCCCATGGCCAGCTGGCCTCTGGCATCCAACTCTCATCCATCCAACCCCACAGATGATAATTGTCATCTACTATGTGCACCTGTGAGCAAATAGCAGAAGTTGGAGAGGCTGGCTGAACGGAAACATCCGCACGTGGAGAAGAAGGCGGCCTCCGCTGTAAGCATCAAGGAGTGGGGGTGGGGCGGTGAGGGAGGCAGGTCGTCATTCTCCCCACGGATGGGGCCTCGGGGACACGGCCTGGTGCTCAACCCGGCATGAGTCGCAGCAGCCTAGAGCTCCCATGAGGGTCATCAGATAACATGTAGGGTGCTCAGTTAAATTTGAATTTCAGATAGTCAAGAAATTATTTTCCAGTGTAAGTATAGCCCATATTTTCTTGGGCTCCAAAATCACTGCAGATGGTGACTGCAGCCATGAAACTAAAAGATGCTTGCTCCTAGGAAGAAAAGCTATAACCAACCTAGACAGCATATTAAAAATAAGAGACATCACTGTCAAAAAATTTGCGAATAGTCAAAGCTATGGTTTTTCCAGTAGTCATGTATGGATGTGAGAGTTGGACTATAAAGAAAGCTGAGGGCTGAAGAAAAGATGCTTTTGAACTGTGGTGTTGGAGAAGACTCTTGAGAGTCCCTTGGACAGCAAGGAGATCCAACAAGTCCATCCTAAAGGAGATCAGTCCTGAATATCCATTGGAAGGACTGATGCTGAAGCTGAAACTCCAATCCTTTGGCCACCTGATGCAAAGAACTGACTCGTTTGAAAAGACCCTGATGCTGGGAAAGATTGAAGGCAGGAGGAGAAGGGGACGACAGAGAATGAGATGGTTGGATGGCATCACTGACTCTAAGGACATAAGTTTGAGTAAACTCCGGGAGTTGGTGGAGGACATGGAAGCCTGGCGTGCTGCGGTCCATGGGGTCACAAAGAGTCGGACATGACTGAGCGACTGAACTGAACTGATAGCCCATGTAACATTGGGGCTATACTAAAAGTATTCACTGACTATCTGAAACTCAAAATTTAAAGTTCTTGTCACTTTATTGGATAAATCTGCCAAGCCTGGCTCCCTCTTTGGGAAAACCAGGAGGAGACTCTGGAGAGAGGCTCCCTGCCCCCCTTCCCCAGCCAGGGCTGCAGGACAAAAGGGGCAGTTCAGGGGGTGTTGAGCCCTGCCCAGCACGCTTGGAGCTTGGTGGGTGGCCCTGGTGAGCCTTGTCCTGGACTAGTCTGTGGTTCCTGAGGGGAGGTCTGGCCTGTATGACGCACGTGTGCCCCC
>NW_011426782.1:0-507 GCF_000754665.1 Bison bison bison
GTACCGTTTCGACCTCCAATTCCTAACGTGGGACTTCTCCTGAGACGCTGTAGCGGAAAAGGGCTTCATCTTGCGATGACGGGGGAACCACGTGGTTTTTCTCGAGTTGCGGCGGGATTCTCGAGTTACGACGGGGAATTCAGGATGCCTCTTTGCGGGGAGCCGGTGTGGCATTCCACTCGTGACAAAGGTCATGAGGAAGGAGGCTCGGCATACGCAAAGGCGGGATCGAGCCTCAGGAGTCCCCCCGGATATTCTCGAGCATTTTCCCCCAAAAAACCAGAGTCTGCCTACTTTATTGCTTTGTGCTCTCACCTCTGACTTTACTGGGGGCTGTCCCCTACACCATCTCTCTCTCTCTGTGTCAAAGAGTTAACTTACAGCTCCAATTAATAAAGTTCCTGGGCAATTAGGAGTGTTTAAATCCAAACCCTCTGATGGCTCTCTAACTCGCCTGACAAGTTTACCCGGACTCCTGCAGCTATGCATACGATTGTTACAGTCTCC
>NW_011426783.1:0-700 GCF_000754665.1 Bison bison bison
GGGCTTCCCATCATTCTGTCTTCTCTTGTGGAGCACAGGCTCTAGGGTACATGAGTTCAACAGCTGTGACATGCAGCTTTACTTGCCCCACAGCCTGGGATCTTAGTTCCCAGACCACGGGTTGAACCCTTGTTGCCTACATTGTCTGAAAAATCTTAACAAATGAACCAGCAGGGAAGACCCAGTAAATATCTTTATGACCCTTACTTTGCAGTCATTTGATGTAGATTATTTATCTCCATCTTGTTTAGTTCTTTTTCTGAGTTTATGTCTTAGCTGTTCATTTAGCATAGATTCTTTGTCTCTTTATTTTGCCTTTTTGTTTCTATGCATTGATATTAGGTAGATGAACTATGTCTGAATAAGTGGATTTTTTGTAGAGTGTCTCCTATGCGGCCCAAAGGAACAGTTCCCCCAGGTCACCAGAGACAGGAAATCCAGGGTGTCTCCTGTGTAGGCTGAGTTTGGTGTTCTGTTAGATGTGCATGCGTTGCTTTGGGCATGCTGGTGGGTCTGGCTGGCCCCCAGTGCAGCTGAATGTAAGCCCCACCTCAACAGTTGCAGGTGTAGTTCTGGCTGGAGCTGACCTGAAGTGGGAATCAACTTGAGGGGATGCAAGTCACAGCTGAGTCCACCCACCGTGAATGGTAGGAAAGGAGGCGATTGTGTGGGAATCCAGGCCCTTGAGGGCAAAGCCATT
>NW_011426784.1:0-593 GCF_000754665.1 Bison bison bison
AACCATTAGCCAGACTCATCAAGAAACAAAGGGAGAAAAATCAAATCAATAAAATTAGAAACGAAAATGGAGAGATCACAACAGACAACACAGAAATACAAAGGATCATAAGAGACTACTATCAGCAATTATATGGCAATAAAATGGACAACGTGGAAGAAATGGACAAATTCTTAGAAAAGGACAACTTTCCAAAACTGGACCAGGAAGAAATAGAAAATTTTAACAGACCCATCATAAGCACAGACATTGAAAATGTAATCAGAAATCTTCAAGAAAACAAAAGCCCAGGTCCAGACAGCTTCACAGCTGAATTCTACCAAAAATTTGGAAAAGAGCTAACACCTATCCTACTCAAACTCTTCCAGAAAATTGCAGAGGAAGATAAACTTCCAAACTCATTCTATGAGGCCACCATCACCCTAATACCAAAACCTGACAAAGATGCCACAAAAAAGAAAACTACAGGCCAATATCACTGATGAACACAGATGTAAAAATCCTCAACAAAACTCTAGCAATCAGAATCCAACAACATATTAAAAAGATCATACACCATGACCAAGTGGGCTTTATCCCAGGGATGCAAGGAT
>NW_011426785.1:0-763 GCF_000754665.1 Bison bison bison
TGATCAGCTGTGTGATTAGTCCCTGCTCAGCTGCGTGATTAGTGCCTGCTCAAGACCGTGTTAGGAGCCGGCTGAGTGAAGTGATTAGAGTCTGCTTAGCCACTTCATTACAGTCTGCTCAGCTCCATGATTATTGCCTGCTAAGCTGCGTGATTCCTGCCTGCTCAGCTTCTTGATTATTGCCTGCTGAGCTGCGTGATTCCTGCCTGCTCAGCTTCTTGATTATTGCATGCTGAGCTGCGTGATTCCTGTTTGCTCAGCTCCATGATTATTGCCTGCTGACCTGCATAATAAGTGCCTGCTCAGTCCCCAGACAGGAGCCGGCTGTATCACGTGATTAGAGTCTGCTTATCCAGTTCATTACAGCCTTCAGCTCCAATTATTATTGCCTGCTATGTTGCGTGATTCCTGCCTGCTCAGGTCCGTGAGTATTGCCTGCTGAGTTGCGTGATTCCTGCCAGCTCAGCTCCAGGATTATTGCCTGCTGAGCTGCGTGATTCGTGCCTGCTCAGCTCCTTGATTACTGTCTGCTGAGCTGCGTGATTCCTGCCTGCTCAGCTCCGTGAGTATTGCCTGCTGAGTTGCGTGATTCCTGCCAGCTCACCTCCATGATTATTGCCTGCTGAGCTGCGCGATTCCTGACTGCTAGCTTCTTGATTACTGGCTGCTGAGCTGCGTGATTCCTGCCTGCTCAGCTTCAGGAGTATTGTCTGCTGGGCTGCAAGATTCGTGTCTGCTCAGTCACGGGTGTCAAGCCTGCTGA
>NW_011426786.1:0-613 GCF_000754665.1 Bison bison bison
CACTCGAGAGAAATCCCCAGCGTTCCTTGGCAAATCGAATGGAAGATTGGACTTCCCTGGGCCAACACAAGAGGCATCCTGAATTCCCCGTCGTAATTCGAGAATCCTGCTACACCTCGAGAAAAACCACGTGGTTCCCCCGTCATCACAAGATGTAGCCCTGTGCCGCTACAGCGTCTCAGGAGAAGTCCCACGTGAGGTATTGGAGGTCGAAACGGTACTTGTCACCCTTGATGCGACCCACAAAGTGCCCCGACATCCCGGTCTCCCTCGAGAGGAACACCGAAGCTTTCCGGCACCACTTCCTCTGAGCCTCTTCTACCCTCCTGATCTGGACAGGAGGGTCGACTCCCCTGCTTTGTCTGGAAGGGGTTCCCGACCTTCCGGTCACACCTCAGGATAAGGGCGGTCTCACGACGACATTCCAGACGTGGCCTCGTGGGTGGTTCCACATTCCGAAGGACCCCGATTTCCCGGTCCCCTCTTGATAAGAACCCGATGCCCGGACACCTCTTCGAACTCCACCCTGTGAATGAAGTCAACACGAAGGGGTAGTGACTCGCCCGTGCATCGTCGGGAAAAAACCCCCAGGTTCCAAATACCGCTCGACAAG
>NW_011426787.1:0-604 GCF_000754665.1 Bison bison bison
GGTTTCTGTCTGGACACTGCCTGACTCAGAATCAGGAGCTGGCAGCCTGTCCCCAAGGCAACATCCCTAATATTACCTTTTAGTCCAGCATCGTGGCTGACCAAACAACCTCCATGATGGCTGCAGATTAGAAAAGCCATGTATTCAAGTGTTCAAGTGTGGTTTCCCCTTCTCATCCAAGGACTTATGCCCCCAGACAACTGAGTCCTGGGAATACAAACCCTAAAAGTCAACTTTTCCCATTTTTAAAATGTTTTAATTAAAAAACCTTTTTTTTAACTTTTTTTTACCCTAGTATTCAGAGTGTGTGCAGGCTGCCTGCCCCCAGGAACACTGTAGACAACAATGTAAAGCACTTCCATGTCAGATGGAAGGAAAACACTGACATACATTCTTATCAACAATAAGCTAAATAGTCTGGGTTTCCAGGCACATTACCTGCATGACTACATCTAATCATCAAAGCTCTTTTGAAATCAGTATTTCGAAACCAGCCTTTTTTACACATGAGGAAACTGAGGTTCAGAGAGAGTAAGCAATTTTCCCAGAAAGCAATGGAATCAAATATGAAATCAGAGAGCCTGATATCAGGCTCTGAGCCCAT
>NW_011426788.1:0-531 GCF_000754665.1 Bison bison bison
GGAGGCTCGGCATACGCAAATGCGGAACCGAGCCTCAGGGGTCCACCAGGATATTCTCGAGCATCTCCCCCCCAAAATAACCAGAGTCTGCCTACTTTATTGCTTTGTGCTCTCACCTCTGATTTCACTGGGGGCTGTCCCCCACCACCATCTCGCTCTCTCTGTCAAAGACTTACCTTAAAGCTCCAATTCAAAAAGTTGCTTGTCATTCTTCCCTGTAACTTCCAGCCGAGTCTCCATCTGGAGCGCGGAACCCACCACGCTTCCTAATTATGCCTGGGCTGCTAAGACCCACTCGAGAAGGTGTCTAGGGTGAGGCACCTTCCGCTCTTCGAGAGGGCGCCTGCGGCCTACGTAAGTGGTGCAAACTTCTTGTCTTGAAGTTTGATTGGTCTCCCGCGTAAACCAGCTACTCAGTCTCTTTTCTCCACCGAATTTTCCACTGAGCTATCCTCATACTATTATTCTTGATATCTCTGATGAGCATATAAATAGTCGCCTAGGCCATCTCTCCTTCGAATACTCTGGATC
>NW_011426789.1:0-562 GCF_000754665.1 Bison bison bison
GGTTCCCCCGTCATCGCAAGATGAAGCCCTTTCCCGCTACAGCGTCTCAGGAGAAGTCCCACGTTAGGAATTGGAGGTCGAAACGGTACTTGGCACCCTTGATGCGCCCCCACAAAGTTCCGCGGCATCCCGGTCTCCCTGGAGAGGAACACCGAGGTTTTCCGGCACCACTTCCTCTGAGCCCCTTCTACCCTCCTGATCTCCACAGGAGGGTCGACTCCCCTGCTTTGTCTGGAAGGGGTTCCCGACCTTCCGGTCGCACCTCAGGATGAGGCCGGTCTCACGACGACATTCCAGACGTGGCCTCGTGGGTGCTTCCACATTGCGAAGCACCCCGATTTCCCGGTCCCCTCTTGGTAAGAACCCGATGCCCGGACACCTCTCCGAACTCCACCCTGTGAATGAAGTCAACACGAAGGGGCAGTGACTCGCCCGTGCATCGTCCGGAAAAGACCCCCAGGTTCCAAATACCGCTCGACAAGTGGCCTCTCTCCCCGGGGACACCCCCAGAGACGGCAAGCGGAGTTCCATGCCTCAACCCAAGACGAGGCCCTGACTCTCC
>NW_011426790.1:0-830 GCF_000754665.1 Bison bison bison
AAGCCTCCTGAGGCGTTTGGAGAGAGGTCGCGAGGTTGGACTCTAGGCCATGCAGGAGACGAAGGCCCTCATCTCCGCGATGACGGGGGAGTCTCGGGGTGGTTCTCGAGCGGCGGCCCCAGGGTGCGGTTTCTCACGAGGTACGACGGCGAGGTCAGTGAGCCTCTCGTGGGGCGCCAGGGAAGTCGGGTCACCATGCGAGTGGCGAGGGGGAGCGCGTCATTGCTCTCGAGTCATGGTAGGGAAACCTGGCCTCGAGACGTGTTGAAGAAGGTCTCTCGGGGTCTTTCTCGGGTTGAGGCAGGAAACCCTGGCTTCCCTCGACTTGTGCAGGTGACCTCAGGGGGCTTCTCATGGTGGCTCTGAGAAGTCAGGGAAACTGGAGGTGGGAGGTGCCTCTCAGGACTCCACGGGGTTTGGTGCATTGGAAGAGGGCCTCATCTCCAGTTGAGGCAGGAACCTCAGGGTTCCTCTGATTTCAGACTCCGATCGCAGGGTCCCTGCAGACTGGGGACAGGAGACTCAGGCCTCGTCTTGTGTTGAGGCATGGAACTCCGCTTGCCTCTCGAGGTGTCCCCGGGGAGAGAGGCCACTTGTCGAGCGGTATTTGGAACCTGGGGGTCTTTTCCGGACGATGCACGGGCGAGTCACTGCCCCTTCGTGTTGACTTCATTCACAGGGTGGAGTTCGGAGAGGTGTCCGGGCATCGGGTTCTTACCAAGAGGGGACCGGGAAATCGGGGTGCTTTGCAATGTGGAAACCCCACGAGGCCACGTCTGGAATGTCGTCGTGAAACCGGCCTCATCCTGAGGTGCGACCGGAAGGTCGGG
>NW_011426791.1:0-583 GCF_000754665.1 Bison bison bison
TGAGGAATTCCACTCTGGACAAAGGTCATGAGGACGGAGGCTCGGCATACGCAAATGCGGGATTGAGCCTCAGGAGTCCACCCGGATATTCTCGAGCCTCTCCCCCATAAAAAACCAGAGTCTGCCTACATTCTTGCTTTGTGCTCTCACCTCTGATTTCACTGGGTGCTGTCCCCCACCACCATCTCGCTCTCTCTGTCAAAGAGTTATCTTACAGCTCCAATTCATAAAGTTCCTTGTCATTCTTCCCTTTCACTTCCAGCTGAGTCTCCATCTGGAACCCGGAACCCACCACGCTTAGTAATTATGCCTGGGCTGCTAGGACCCACTCGAGAAGGTGTCTAGGGTGAGGCACCTTCCCCTATTCGAGAAGGCGCCTGTGGCCTACGGAAGTGTACAAACTTCTTCTCTTGAAGTTTGATTGGTCTCCCGTGTAAACCAAGCTACTCAGTCTCTTTGTCCACCGAATTTTCCACTGAGCTATCCTCATACTATTATTCTTGATATCTCTGATGAGCATATAAAGAGTCGCCTAGGCCATCTCTCCTTCGAATACCCTGGATCAGCTGGGGCTGGTCCCCGG
>NW_011426792.1:0-535 GCF_000754665.1 Bison bison bison
AAAACCACATGTGGCCCAGGAACAATAAAATAAAACTCAAACCCACTGTGCAGAGATTAAGCTTCTCTGTGAGGTTCTACCCTATCGCTGCAAATACTGTACATTCAAGCCAAGATACATTTCTGTCATTCCTCAAAATCTATCCTCTACTTTCTACCTTCTATGCCCTTGCTAAAGTTGTAAAAACCACTTGGAAGACCCCACCTCCAAGTAAAACAGCACTACACTCACAAACTTTTCCAGTTAAACTATCCTTCATGCTTCGCTATTCCCTTCACACCACTAATAGAGCTGAGTTTGTCTTATAATTGCATGCGTGTCTGTCTGGCCCAAAGGAGGTATGAGGGCATACTTGGTGCCTACTATAGGAGCACAAATATGACAGAGCCTCACCTTTAGTAAACTCATAATTTCAGTGTAAATTAACTTAATAAATAGTAAGTCAAGGCTGAAAAGTATAATTTCATTTGTGGTAATGGCCCTGAGCAATCCATTCAGAAGGATTCTGAGGTGAAATCTAGACTCTGCAGTAAAG
>NW_011426793.1:0-528 GCF_000754665.1 Bison bison bison
AAGGAAAATTAAATATGTATAGCATTGGACTAGACAAAGTCATGGCTATGGTTTATAAATATTTTAAAGGAACAAATTCAAGTGGTGGAATCTAAATATTTTATTCAGGTACTAGATGGCATAAGTAGAAGTAACAGAATGACATAGACAAAAGCACTTGGGCCAGACATCAAGGAAACATCTGATATTGTAAAAAAAACTGTTATAGAATCATTTCACATGGTTAAGTCAACCACAGTATCAGTCCATTCAGTGGAAAAAAACAGTTGGGCAGCATTTGAAAAAACAACCAAGTGAACGCTTGCATTCTCTCTCTTCTTTTTAAATGGTTGTTTTGATGTCTGAAGCTTTGTTATTCCTAAGTCACAGGAATCAAGATGATTCTTAATAAATGAAAATATGACTTGTCAAAAATGTTTGGGACAGGAAGTGCCTACTGGTTCTGGCTGAGAGTAGAAGGAGGAGAAGCAGAAAGTTAGAATAAAACTGCCTGAGCGAGCATCTTCATCTTGTCTTATACCCCCTGCT
>NW_011426794.1:0-519 GCF_000754665.1 Bison bison bison
AAAGAGATGGGAATACCAGACCACCTGATCTGCCTCTTGAGAAATCTGTATGCAGGTCAGGAAGCAACATTTAGAACTGGACATGGAACAACAGCCTGGTTCCAAATAGGAAAAGGAGTACATCAAGGCTGTATGTTGTCACCCTGCTTATTTAACTTATATGCAGAGTACATCATGAGAAATGCTGGGCTGGGAAAGCACAAGCTGGAATCAAGATTGCTGGGAGAAATGTCAGTCACCTCAGATATGCAGATGACACCACCTTTATGGCAGAAAGTGAAGAACTCAAAAGCCTACTTGATGAAGTGAAAGTGGAGAGTGAAAAAGTTGGCTTAAAGCTCAACATTCGAAAACGAAGAATCATGGCATCTGGTCCCATCACTTCATGGGAATAGATGGGGAACAGTGGAAACAGTGTCAGACTTTATTTTTTGGGTCTCCAAAATCACTGCAGATGGTGACTGCAGCCATGAAATTAAAAGACGCTTACTCCTTGGAAAGAAAGTTATGACCAACCTA
>NW_011426795.1:0-588 GCF_000754665.1 Bison bison bison
GTCCACAGGAACCATGCTTCATTCTATTAACTATCTCTGCTTCCCCAACTGCAGTCAATGATAACACAGGGCCTGCTTGATGCTTGCAGGGGCCTCTCACCAAACACAGGCATTTAAATGGTTGGCCTCCTTGAGATGTCCCTGGGCTAGGTAAAGATACTCTGAGACAGTGTTCCTTCTGCCTTGGCTCCATGCCTGGAGGGAATGCATACCTCTTCCTCCAATGGGACAAGAAGCCACAGCTCTCCACTGACTAAATCCCATGTCTCGTCCCAACTCACATCATAGATTCTCCATCAACTTCTCCACACCAGGCTTTTGGAGCCAGGTTATCTTAGATCAGCACAACAGAGGCACTTCGGAGAGTTCAGCAGCACAAGGGACATACAATAACAAAGCCATTCCAATCTGGCTATATAGTTAATATTGAGATAGTCAAGGCATGAAAACGTTGAAAATTACGTTGCTAAAACACTCTACAGATTATACGTATAGCAGAGCTTTCGAACTTACAAATAACATGAAATACCAAATAGGCTGTTACTTTCCTTCGCCACCTCTCTCGTTCTCTCTCTCTCTCTCACACAC
>NW_011426796.1:0-523 GCF_000754665.1 Bison bison bison
CCCTCTGTCCGTGGAATTTTCCAGGCAAGAATACTAGAGTGGGTTGCCATTTCCTACTCCAGGGCATCTTCCAAACTCAGGGATTGAATCCTTGTCCCTTGCATCTCCTGCTTTGGCAGGCGGATTCTTTACCACTGCACCACTTGGGAAGCCCGTTAAAACACTAAGATTATACAATTCCTGACACACCCTCCATGTTTCATATGCTGTGTGCGTGGGTCTTTTTTTTTTTTAGATAGTTGCTTTACAATATTGCGACAGTTTCTGCTGAATCAGCTATACGAATACATATATCCCCTCTTTTTTGGATTTCTTTCCATTTAGGTCAGCACAGAGCACTAAGTAGAGTTCCCTGTGCTAAACAGTAGGTTCTCATTAGTTATCTGTTTTATATATAGTGATGTATATATGTCAATTGCTTGGGCTTTTGAAGAGTGTCTTCCGTACCCTGGCCCATCTGCTAATATATGCACATGCTGCGGTTACATTATTATTATTATTGAAAGTCACTCAGTCGTGTCCG
>NW_011426797.1:0-512 GCF_000754665.1 Bison bison bison
GGGTCGCCACTTCCTACTCCAGGGAGTCTTCCTGACCCAGAGATCGAACCTGTGTCTCCCAATTCTCCTACATTGGCGGGTGGATTCTTTACCACTGCACCACCTGGGAAGTAGCTGTTACTTTGAGAAATTCACTGAATAAGAGTGTTTCTTTTTCCTGGAATTTTTATAGGCAGTTAACTGCTTGTTGAAACAAGTAGCATGTGTTTTATAGTGAAAAAAATGTTTTGTCTTTCTCATCCCATATTTAATATGTTTAGAAACATGCAAAAGTCTGATATGTTACTGACATACTTGATATCTGTAACTTTTAAAATGGAAATCATAAGCTAGGATTCTTTAGCTTATAGGTAACCAATATCCACTTCTACTTGGTTGAGCTGAAAGAGGAAATTTACAATGAGGATATTCAGATATGTTGAGTAAGCAAGGGAGTATTTAGAAAACGCCTTAGGAAGAGTGAACACACCAGAGGATGAGATGGTTGGATGGCATCACCGACTGATGGATGT
>NW_011426798.1:0-680 GCF_000754665.1 Bison bison bison
GAACAATGCAGATCAACTGTTTCCTCTCAGGGATGTTAATGTGTACACACGCAAATGGTGGGGATTTTCCCTACTCCCATAGCATCCGGACAGCAACAGGTACTCTGTCCCATGGAGAAAAGTATCCAGCCACTGGATCTTTTGGATACTCAGGGAGAACGCCCAGTTATTAAAGGTTATTAAAGGTCTTGTGGGACCCAGGAGTGTGTTTTTCGGATTGCGGAGCAGGAACCCGTGGTTGGAATTTCCAGATCCAGGTCAATGACAGCCCCCGGGGAAGTGGCAGATGCAAAACCTGCTAGCTCCTTGGAGCAGAATCTGGCCACGTGGTGGAGCTGGAGCCCAGGAACCAGGGAAGATGCCCTCCAGTCTAGAGGCATGTCCATAAGGGTGCCGTCCACTACCCTTTCGGCCATTGGTCTAGATTTGGGCCAGCAGCCTGTGCGTGGCTCACAACCTAGGGCCCTGCCTGTTTGGGTGATGTCCCAGGGCCCGTTCAGCCTGTCCTGGGATGTCCACTACCCCTTTCTTCAGCCTCAGGCCACCCCAGACACACCAGCCCCTGCCTCCCAACCATGCCTCTCACTCCCAACCCGAAAACGCAAGCGGGCCCACAGGTTACTGCAGACTGGCCTCCATTGCACACCACTTGCTTTGGTGCTATTATGTCTGTCCTTTCG
>NW_011426799.1:0-568 GCF_000754665.1 Bison bison bison
ATATGTTGGAATTTTTAATAGTTTTTTTCCTGTAATTGAGATCTAATCTTACTGCATTGTGGTCAGAAAAGATGCTTGGAATGATATCTATTTTTTTGAATTTACCAAGGCTAGCTTTGTGGCCCAGGATGTGATCTATCCTGGAGAAGGTTCCATGTGCGCTTGAGAAAAAGGTAAAATTCATTGTTTTGGGATGAAATGTCCTATAGATATCAATTAGGTCTAACTGGTCTATTGTATCACTTAAAGTTTGTGTTTCCTTGTTAATTTTCTGTTTAGTTGATCTATCCATAGGTGTGAGTGGGGTATTAAAGTCTCCCACTATTATTGTGTTATTGTTAATTTCTCCTTTCATACTTGTTAGCCTTTGTCTTACATACTGTGGTGCTCCTGTGTTGGGTGCATATATATTTATAATTGTTATATCTTCTTCTTGGATTGATCCTTTGATCATTATGTAGTGACCTTCTTTGTCTCTTTTCACAGCCTTTGTTTTAAAGTCTTATTTTAATTCTGATATGAGTTATTGTCTACTCCTGCTTTCTTTTTGGTCCCTATTTGCATGGAA
>NW_011426800.1:0-688 GCF_000754665.1 Bison bison bison
GGAGACAGGCATTCATCTCGAGTGGAAGCAAAGAACCCCGCTCTGCTCTTGAGTCGCGACGGGTATCTCTTGGAGCTCACTGGGTGGACTAAAGGGAGTCAAGCCTCCTGAGGCGTTTGGAGAGAGGTCGCGAGGCTGGCCTCGAGGCCATGCAGGAGGCGAAGGCCCTCATCTCCGCGATGACGGGGGAGTCTCGGGGTGGTTCTCGAGCGGCGGCCCCAGGGTGCGGTTTCTCACGAGGTACGACGGCGAGGTCAGTGAGCCTCTCGTGGGGCGCCAGGGAAGTCGGGTCTCCATGCGAGTGGCGAGGGGGAGCGCGTCATTGCTCTCGAGTCATGGTAGGGGAATCTGGCCTCGAGACGTGTTGAAGAAGGTCTCTCGAGGTCTTTCTCGGGTTGAGGCGGGAAACCCTGGCTTCCCTCGCTTTGTGCAGGTGACCTCGAGGGGGCTTCTCATGGTGGCTCTGAGAAGTCAGGGAAACTGGAGGTGGGAGGGGCCTCTCGGGACTCCCCGTGGGTTTGGTGCATTGGAAGAGGGCCTCATCTCCAGTTGAGGCAGGAACCTCAGGGTTCCTCTGATTTCGGACTCCGATCGCAGGGTCCCTGCAGACTGGGGACAGGAGAGTCAGGCCTCGTCGTTGGGTTGAGGCAGTGGAACTCCGCTTGCCTCTCGGAGGTCGTCCCCGGGG
>NW_011426801.1:0-969 GCF_000754665.1 Bison bison bison
GCTCACCGGGAGCCCGTGGTGAAGGTGGGCAGCGCACCGGGAGCGCGCCCGGGGCGGGGCGAAGCCGGGCGGCGCGCGTCGGGAATCGGGTCGCGGCGGGGATGGGGGGCGGTCCCAGTTGTGCTCCGGGGATCCCCACTGCGGCTGGGAAGGCACCGGGAGCATGGCAGGGGCGGGGCGGCGCGGGGCGGGGGTCGGCTCCTGGCGGGGCTGGGGGAGGGCTTCCCCGTTGTCCACTCGGGGGTCGCCGTGGCGGCTGGGAACGCCCATTGCGTGCGCTCCTGGGTCCCCAAGGATCGGCATCCAGTGGGCGCGGCGGAGGGGTGCGGACCACAGGTCAGGGAACTGGGACTGCGTGGAGCAGGGAACCACGTAGTCCGCCCTCTGTTGGCACAACCTGGCGGTCGCAGAAAGGCCTCGCCTTTGGGCTCAAGGCCTTTAACGCTCCACCCCTTTGCTGAAAGGTCAGAGCCGCGCGGTTTTCCCAAGCAGCCTAGTGTCCGCTGCAAGTCCCAGGGCCAGAACCCTGAACTCTGGCCGGCTGGCCCAGCCCTGCTTCTGGCACTTTGGAGGCCAGCGGGCCCTTGACCACCTGCTGGGATGGGAAAGGGAAGGGTCCACGAATTGCACCCTAGAAACTTAGTAGGGTGCATGGGTTTCAAAACCCGGTGGCCGCCCAGGCAGAAAACAAGGGAGGAGGGTACCCTGCTGCCCTTTCATGGCAGCATCTGTGGCTGTCCTGCTGAGGGGGCCTTTCCATGGGGACCGTGTGCAGTACAAGTTTGGTGTTTTGGAACCGAATAATTAGAACGTGTAAAAATTTTAAATGATGTGGTGGTTTGATTCAAACAAAACAAAACAAAACAAAACAAAACAAAACACCAAGCTCCAAGTTTTTTGCAAATTTACGTCTTAATATTGAAGGCCTGTTTTCCTTCCACTGTGGCATTCTACGAAGAAATGTGCGGG
>NW_011426802.1:0-609 GCF_000754665.1 Bison bison bison
GTCCACCCAGTGAGCTCCAAGAGATACCCGTCGCCACTCGAGAGCAGAGCGGGGTTCTTTGCTTCCACTCGAGATGAATGCCTGTCTCCCCGGGTGCGTCTGGAATGCAACCCCGAGATCCCGGTCGCCCCTGGAGAGGAACATTGGCTTCTGGACACAAGCCTAGATGAGGTCTATTGGCCCTGCAGTCACTCGAGAGCAATCCCCAGCTTTCCTTCGCAACTCGAATGGAAGATTGGACTTCCCTGGGCCAACACAAGAGGCATCCCGAATTCCCCCGTCGTACCTCGAGAATCCCGCCGCAACTCGAGAAAAACCACGTGGTTCCGCCGTCATCGCAAGATGAAGCCCTTTCCCGCTACAGCGTCTCAGGAGAAGTCCCACGTTAGGAAGTGGAGGTCGAAACGGTACTTGGCACCCTTGATGCGCCCCCACAAAGTTCCCCGGCATCCCGGTCTCCCTGGAGAGGAACACCGAGGTTTTCCGGCACCACTTCCTCTGAGCCCCTTCTAGCCTCCTGATCTCCACAGGAGGGTCGACTCCCCTGCTTTGTCTGGAAGGGGTTCCCGACCTTCCGGTCGCACCTCAGGATGAGGCCGGTCTCACGAC
>NW_011426803.1:0-510 GCF_000754665.1 Bison bison bison
GGTGATGTCCATGTATAGAGTCTTCTCTTGTGTTGTTGGAAGAGGGTGTTTGTTATGACCAGTGCATTTTCTTGGCAAAACTCTATTAGTCTTTGCCCTGCTTCATTCCATATTCCAAGGCCAAATTTGCCTGTTACTCCAGGTGTTTCTTGACTTCCTACTTTTGCATTCCAGTCCCCTATAATGAAAAGGACATCTTTTTTGGGTATTAGTTCTAAAAGGTCTTGTAGGTCTTCATAGCACTGTTCAACTTCAGCTTCTTCAGCATTACTGGTTGGGGCATAATCTTGGATTACTGTGATATTGAATTGTTTGCCTTGGAA
Organism: Bison bison bison; assembly: GCF_000754665.1. NCBI lineage: Eukaryota > Metazoa > Chordata > Mammalia > Artiodactyla > Bovidae > Bison > Bison bison. The sequence continues at coordinate 324 of NW_011426803.1, forward strand.
ATGAATAGAGATCATTCTGTCATTTTTGAGATTGCATCCAAGTACTGCATTTCAGACTCTTTTGTTGACCATGATGCTACTCCATTTCTCTGAGGGATTCCTGCCCACAGTAGTAGATATAATGGTCATCTGAGTTAAATTCACCTATTCCAGTCCATTTCAGTTCGCTGACTCCTAGAATGTCGAC
>NW_011426804.1:0-786 GCF_000754665.1 Bison bison bison
CCCAGCCCCTAAGCCCTCTGCAAGGACGCCTGGCTCCTAGGTCCGAAGGGAAGGCGAGAGCTGAGCTGAGGCACCAGTCAGGCACCAGTCACGACTCCCACACTCCCGCAGCCTGCTCCTTTCTGGGCGCGAACGCTAGAAGCTGCGCAGGGCTTGGGGAGTCTCGCCCAGCCCAGAGCAGCCTCTCGGCCGGGCTCTGTGCTATCGCGCCTGGGCGCAGAGCTGGAGTTCCGCCGGTGTGGAAGCTCACTCGGTCCTTCCCAGTACAGGCTTGCAAGCACCCGCCGGCAGCCAGCCTCTTCTCTCCCGCATTGTGGCATTGGGCTCCAAACCTGGGACCAAAGTACTGCCCGGAGCTCACTGATCAGGGGCTGGTTCCCCCGGCGCTGCGGCTGTGCTAGGGAGGCCAAACGCACAGGGGAAGCTCGCAGAGCACATCCACCTGCCTCTAGGCGGGAGGACAGCTCCAGGGAAGGCCCGGTCTGGCAGGCGCTTTCTGGGCACAAACGGAGCACCACTCTGGCTGTGGAGCTGCCTCCCCAAGCCAGGGGCACCGGGACCCTGATTCCCTCCGTGCGGCGCTTAGTCTGGGCGGGGAAGCACCAGCTTGGGAATGCAGCCTGGGGCGCTTCCTTTCCCTCGGAAAGAGCTCTCCCTGCGGGAGGCTTTGGCAGTGTGCACACCCCCAGCCCCTAAGCCCTCTGCAAGGACGCCTGGCTCCTAGGTCCGAAGGGAAGGCGAGAGCTGAGCTGAGGCACCAGTCAGGCACCAGTCACGTCTCCCACA
>NW_011426805.1:0-540 GCF_000754665.1 Bison bison bison
ATATTTTAAAGTATTTATCCAAAAGTGCCCCTTGATAGCATTTTACAGCCTGTACATAATAGGATGAATACTTTAAAAAAAATTTACTAGTCTATACTTATAAAATATAATATTTCAAAATATTTTCCTAGAAGAGACTTTGAATATTTTTCAGTAACTCTCCCTCTTTCCCTCCATGACAGGCACTGAACAATGTTGAGGAAAAATCAGTTTGGTGCTAGGAAGTAACTGGCAGGATACGCGTGCGCGCGGGGCCTGGGGGCTGAGATGAGGGGTGCGGAGGTATCGGTGCCCCCCCCACCCCCGGCCGCTCCAGACCCGGCCGCGCTCGCTGAGTGGGGCCATCCTGCCCCGCCGATCCCATTCGCTGCCCAGGCCCGCGCGGCCCCGGAGGTATTGGTCTTCAGGGCCCGCCGCCTCCCAACCCCTGCGGCCCAGGGGCCTCTGAACCTCCTGCGGGCCTAGGCGCAGGGAAACTTGAGCACCCAAATTCCCCAGCACCTGTCCGGTACCCAAACCCACCAGAAGCCAGGGAGACAC
>NW_011426806.1:0-620 GCF_000754665.1 Bison bison bison
AACCACCCTCAGTTATCAATGTCAATAAATAAAGCAAATCAATAGAATTGGAAAGTCTACTGATCTCTTCAAGAAAATCACAGATACCAAGGGAAAATGTCATGCAATCATGGGCACAATAAAGGACAGAAATGGTATGGATGTAGCCAAAACAGAAACTATTAAGAAGAGGTGGAAGAATACATGGATGAAATGTGCACAAAAGATCTTCATGACCCAGTTAAGCACGATGGTGTGATCGTTCACCTGAGGACCCGATGTCCTGGAATGTGAAGTCTAGTGGGACTTAGGAAGCATAACTACAAACAAAGCTTGTGGAGGTGATGGAATTCAGTTGAGATATTTCAAATTCTAAAAGATGATGATATCAATGTGCTGCCCTCCATATGCCAGCAAATTTGGGAGACTCAGCAGTGGCCAGAGGACTGGAAATGGTCAGTTTTCATTCCAACCACAAAGAAAGGCAATCCAAAGAATGTCCAAACTACCACTTAATTGCACATGTCTGACACACTTGCCCAGAACTGCTCAGAATTCCCCAAGCCAGGCTTCAACAGAATGTGAACCATGAGCTCCCAGATGTTCAAGCTGGATTTATAAAGGGCAGAGGAACCCGAGAT
>NW_011426807.1:0-547 GCF_000754665.1 Bison bison bison
TATCGAGCTCATCTTTGCAAGAAATGTTCCTTTGGTATCTCTGATTTTCTTGAAGAGATCCCTAGTCTTTCCCATTCTGTTGTTTTCCTATATTTCTTTGCATTGATCGCTGAAGAAGGCTTTCTTATCTCTTCTTGCTATTCTTTGGAACTCTGCCTTCAGATGTTTATATCTTTCCTTTTCTTCTTTGCTTTTCGCTTCTCTTCTTTTCACAGCTATTTGTAAGGCCTCTCCAGACAGCCATTTTGCTTTTTTTGCATTTCTTTTCCATGGGAATGGTCTTGATCCCTGTCTCCTGTACAATGTCACGGACCTCGTTCCATAGCTCATCAGGCACTCTATCTATCAGATCTAGGCCCTTAAATCTATTTCTCACTTCCACTGTATAATCATAAGGGATTTGATTTTGGTCATACCTGAATGGTCTAGTGGTTTTCCCTACTTTCTTCAATTTGAGTCTGAATTTGGCAATAAGGAGTTCATGGCCTGAGCCACAGTCAGCTCCTGGTCTTGTTTTTGCTGACTGTATAGAGCTTCTCCATCTTTG
>NW_011426808.1:0-631 GCF_000754665.1 Bison bison bison
AGACTGTTCTGTCTATATTTTCCTCTAGAAGTTTTACAGTTTCTGGTCTTTCATTTAGATCTTTAATCCATATTTAGTTTATTTTTGTGTATCATTAGAAAGTATTCTAGAATCATTATTTTACAGGTGGTTGGCCAGTTTTTCCAGTGCCACTTGTTAAAGGTATCGGTCTTTTCTCCATTGTATATTCCTGAGTCCTTTGTCAAAGATAAAGTGACCATAGGTGCATGGATTTATCTCTGGGCTTTCTATTTTGTTCCATTGATCTATATTTCTGTCTTGGTGTCAGTAACATACTGTCTTGATAACTGTAGCTTTGTACTATAGCCTGAAGTCATGCAGGTTGATTCCTTCAGTTCCATTCTTCTTTCTCAAGATTGCTTTGGCTATTCGAGGTTTTTTTTGGTGTTTTTTTTTTCCCCTTCATACAAACTGTGCAATGATTTGTTCTAGTTCTCTGAAAAACACTTTTGGTAGGTTGATAATTACTTTAAATGTAAACAGATTAAATGTTCCAACCAAAAGACACAGACTGATTGAATGGATACAAAAACATGACCCATAATATATGCTGTCAACCAGAAACCCACCTTCAGATGCAAAGACACATATAGACTGAAATTGAGAGGAT
>NW_011426809.1:0-586 GCF_000754665.1 Bison bison bison
GTGGGACTTCTCCTGAGACGCTGTAGTGGCACAGGGCTACATCTTGCGATGACGGGGGAACCACGTGGTTTTTCTCGAGGTGTAGCAGGATTCTCGAATTACGACGGGGAATTCAGGATGCCTCTTGTGTTGGCCCAGGGAAGTCCAATCTTCCATTCGAGTTGCGAAGGAAAGCTGGGGATTTCTCTCGAGTGACTGCAGGGCGAATAGACCTCATCTAGGCTTCTGTCCAGAAGCCAATGTTCCTCTCCAGGGGCGACAGGGATCTCAGGGGAGCATTCCAGACACACCCGGGGAGACAGGCATTCATGTCGAGTGGAAGCAAAGAACCCCGCTCTGCTCTCGAGTCGCGACGGATATCTCTTGGAGCTCACTGGGTGGACTAAAGGGAGTCAAGCCTCCTGAGGCGTTGGAGAGAGGTCGAGAGATTGGTCTCTAGGCCATACAGGAGACGAAGGCCCTCAACTCGCGATGATGGGGGAGTCTCAGGCTTGTTCTCGAGCGGCGGCCACAGTGTGCGGTTTCTCCCTAGGTACGATGGCGAGGTCAGTGAGCCTCTCGTGGGACGCCAGGGAAGTCGGGTCTC
>NW_011426810.1:0-568 GCF_000754665.1 Bison bison bison
GTGATCCTACCTGACTGTTCTAAACCCTTTTGATATCTATGCACTGCTGCTGCAGCTGCTGCTGCTGCTGCTGCGAAGTCGTTTCAGTCGTGTCCGAGTCTGTGTGACCCCATGGACGGCAGCCCACCAGGCCCCGCAGTCCCTGGGGTTCTCCAGGCAAGAACACTGGAGTGGGTTGCCATGTCCTCCTCCAATGCATGAAAGTGAAATGTGAAAGTGAAGTCGCTCAGTCGTGCCCGACTCTGAGCGACCCCATGGACTGCAGCCTACCAGGCTCTTCCGTCCATGAGATTTTCCAGGCAAGAGTACTGGAGTGGGGTGCCAGTTGCCTTCTCCCATATCTAATTCACAAGCCTGCCTAAATCATTGACTTCTAGCCACCTTTGGGATGCCAATGACCACTACCCTACAGGCCACAGAGAGAGAAAACACTTACCACAGGAGGTCCGGGTAAGGAACAAGGAACTAACAAGCTCCCAACCAACAGGATTCTGCAGAGGTCAAACAAGAGGTCAGCAAGAGATGGGAGACTGCAAGTCCAGAGGTCCTAGCAAACTTCCAGCGAGCA
>NW_011426811.1:0-571 GCF_000754665.1 Bison bison bison
ATCGCAGGGTCCCTGCAGACTGGGGACAGGAGAGTCAGGCCTCGTCTTGGGTTGAGGCATGGAACTCTGCTTGCCTCTCGAGGTGTCCCCGGGGAGAGAGGCCACTCGTCGAGCTGTATTTGGAACCTGGGGGTTTTTCCGGACGACGCACGGGCGAGTCACTGCCCCTTCGTGTTGACTTCATTCACAGGGTGGAGTTCGGAGAGGTGTCCGGGCATCGGGTTCTTATCAAGAGGGGACCGGGAAATCGGGGTGCTTCGCAACGTGGAAGCACCAACGAGGCCACGTCTGGAATGTCGTCGTGAGACCGGCCTCATCCTGAGGTGCGATCGGAAGGTCGGGAATCCCTTCCAGGCAAAGCAGGGGAGTCGACCCTCCTGTGGAGATCAGGAGGGTAGAAGGGGCTCAGAGGAAGTGGTGCCGGAAAACCTCGGTGTTCCTCTCCAGGGAGACCGGGATGCCGGGGAACTTTGTGGGGCGCATCAAGGGTGCCAAGTACCGTTTCGACCTCCAATTCCTCACGTGGGACTTCTCCTGAGACGCTGTCGCGGGAAAGGGCTTCATCTTGCGA
>NW_011426812.1:0-548 GCF_000754665.1 Bison bison bison
CGATTTCACAATCTCACTCCTGCCTTTGCCTCCATCTTCACATGCCCTTCCTCCCTCTTCATCTGCCTGATTCCTTCTTAGGTTCAGCTGTCAGGCTCGGTAGAGCAATTTCCATTTTTCCTGGGGAGAACCTAGGAGAAAAGTCACAGTTAACAGATTTGATATTTTTACCAAATGGAAGGTGGTGGAGATTTCACTATGAATACCTGCTGCATGATGAGCTGATGCAAAATGCAATCTAATGGCAGAGTTTGTCTGGGAAAGGCTTCCTTGCTAAGCAAAGGATACAGACAGAAAAGCTCTCCTCGTGCTTTATATGGGCCCGTTGTTATCTTTGAATATGGCCTTTTGAATTTGGTCACAGTATTGGAAGCATAAAGGGATCCAGGGTGACCACCTGCTTCACAGTGAGGAGGGATAAGCCGAAGCATGGGGAATTTCAAAATGTCACTTTACGGTGTCTGTGACCCAGTACACGGAACAGGACTTGAGCTGCCCTACCACATACTGTGCGTTTATGAGATTTTCACTATTTTTCACTTTATAAT
>NW_011426813.1:0-506 GCF_000754665.1 Bison bison bison
ATAATGCAAACACATTCAGTGTTCAAAACCAGAAGTGCTATACGTGTTATAGCAGTGGATTAGCCATAAGGAAAATGGAACTCGACTTCTGCTAAGCATCTGCTCAAACTCATGTCCACTGAGTTGGTGATGCCGTCCAACCATCTCATCCTCTGTCATCCACTCTCTTCCTGACTTCAATCTTTCCCAGCATCAGGGTCTTTTCCAATATGAAAATTCATATTAAAAAACTGGAAATAATTACCTCAAGCAATTTTTAAATGCAATAACAAAGTTGCCAAGTCTGTGTTTTGTAAGATGAGCATCAATTTCAAGGTTTAAAAAGCTGTTTTAGGACCTACTGTAGTTAAAAAAAAAAATGGAGAGAAGACAAAAGAATGATCTATTTGAGATTGGCTCTGTATGAGAAATTGCTGAGACTAATTGACGGGACGGGTCATGGGTATTTATTATACTACTCCATCCACTTTTGTGCATTGTTGTAATTCTCCATCGTAATACAATTT
>NW_011426814.1:0-517 GCF_000754665.1 Bison bison bison
TGTATCCAATTAGAAGGATAGAGCTAAAATTCTTAAGCCAAACTAGAATATCTTTCTATGAAACAGTCCAGGACCTGTCACTTAAAATCAAAATTTCAGTTTTCTTTTGCTTCTCCTAAAAGATAATATGGGGGGAAAACTGAGTGATACACAATGACTTTACAAAATGTAACTTGACTATTCTGAAGAAAATAAATATAAAAATGTTAAATAAATGAAGCCATCTATAATAATATACAAAGAAAAACAATTCTCAGAGCAATTGGCACTGTGTCTATATAAGCCAAGTTTCACTTTTGAAATGGATTTCTTAATATTCAAAGACATTTTGTACTTAAATCAATAATTCAAGCAAATTAAGTTAACTACATCCCAGATGAAACAAAATAATGTAGGATTTTACTAAGCGTATTTCCAGGGTCTCCCTTCATGCTTGGAGAAAAACTGTCACAAATTAGGCCTCTTCTTACCCTGGAAGGCTGACTGCCTTATAATCTCAGGTGGTTTGTGTCAACAA
>NW_011426815.1:0-677 GCF_000754665.1 Bison bison bison
CCTGCGCAAGCTCCTCAGCCAGAGCCAGAGCGCCTGGGAGAGGCCGGGGCCAGACGAACGGGCCGGCGGCTGGCTGTCAGGAGATACAGAGGCAGAAATACATGAAGATTCCGAGACAGACTCCAAGACGGCAAGAGGAGATACACACACACACACACACACACACACTTGAGTGTGGTCTTTGGAAATACTTGTGTTCGTAGTTGCTGGGTTGAGCCCAACTTTAATACAACCCATGGACTGCGGCCCATCAGGCTCCTCTGTCCGTGGCATTTCCCCAGGCGAGGATACTGGGAGTGGGTTGCCATTTCCTTCTCCGGCGGGATCTTCCCGACCCAGGGATCAAACCCCAGTCTCCTGCGCGCGGATGCCTTGCCATCTGAACCAGGACATTGCTAATTCCTAGGCAAAATACAAAGAATAGAGCTCGTGTTCTACTAAATGGAAAGCTGATTTCAGAAACAGAAGCTGTCCTTTGTTGGTATCTTTGAATCTTTATGTAGTTTTCGTTGATTTTTACTGTTAAGGCTAACTGAACAAGGCAAGAGAGAAACCCCAGAATTGAAAAGCAATTGACGGTTTTGAAAGAAACATGTGCAGGTGAAGCTCTCTTCCTTTTTGAGAGATGGTTAAATGCAAAATCTTGATTCAACACATATGACTTTTGTGCACTTTAT
>NW_011426816.1:0-644 GCF_000754665.1 Bison bison bison
AGAGGAAGTGGTGCCGGAAAACTTCGGTGTTCCTCTCGAGGGAGACCGGGATGTCGGGGTGCGGAGGACCAGCCCCGGCTGATCCAGGGTATTCAAAGGGGAGACGGCGTCGGCGACTATTTATATGCTCATTAGAGATATAGAGAACAATAGAATGAAGATAGCTCAGTAGGAAAATTCAGTGGAGAAAAGAAGCTGAGTAGCTTGGTTTACGCGGGAGACCAATAAAACTTCAAGACAAGAAGTTTGCACCACTTACGTAGGCCGCAGGCGCCCTCTCGAATAGAGGAAGGTGTCTCACCCTAGACACCTTCTCGAGTGGGTCTTAGAAACCCAGGCATGATTAGTAAGCGTGGTGGGTTCCGCGCTCCAGATGGAGACTCAGCTGGAAGTTAAAAGAAGAATGACATGGGGAGACCAAGCGTTGGTGAGCAAGGCCCGTAGCTTTATTTTTAACAGGGGCTTTTATACCCTAAGTTACACATAGAGGATACTAGGGGATGCAAAGTCAGCAGTCTTTGGTTCTTATCAAAACCAGGTTTCTTCCTGCAAATGTATCGTATACAAATGGTTTAGTGATTTACATCATCTTCTGGCCAGAAGGCCTACTAACATTTTATGACTCTTGACAAGGACTTATCAAC
>NW_011426817.1:0-768 GCF_000754665.1 Bison bison bison
ATGTCAATCATTTTTTAGCCCGGGATGACTCACCTGCTGCCCATGTTACCTCAATGCATGTCGTGGGTGAGGGGGTCTGGTGTCATGCTCTGAGACACTGCCTTTGTTTCCTTAGCAGACTGCTAGTGGCTGCATCACATCGGGCTAAAGACCCGCAGGGGGTACTCTTACTGCCCCCCCACCCTCACCCCCACCCCGCCCCAAGTCTATGTCAGCAGCTTTCTCGATCTCTTTGATCCTTTCATAACACTTGATGACACAAAACCTCTGAGCGATCAAGTCATATCGAATCTTCATTTCAGATTGAAGATGCATTCCATGGTATTGCCATCTTAAGTCTTTGCATTCGCTATGGAATATCTGTCCATGTATTCAGGATCTTTTTCAGCCACGGTGTAGAATTTCCAGTGTGCCAGTCTTGCATCCTCGTGACATCCGTGGCAAAGCATTGGATTCATGTTGACAGTATTGTAAAGGGTAATTTTTTTTTAAATTCCTTTTCAGATTATTATCTGCTAGTGTATACAGGTAAAACTGTGTAATCATTCATTTTTATCACTTTGGACAGCTTGAGAGTTGTCTTTCCTTTCTTTGCTGTCTCGTACTTTAAGAGTATCCTGGCACATCCATGTACTGCCTCCCCTCTAATCTCAGTCATGTGTTCAAAGAACTTCTGTCCGTTTATTTATTTGTTTTTGGTAACATTGAATTCGTTTTGACTATGCTGGGTCTTTGCTGCTCGCTGAAAGTTGCTAGGACCTCTGGACT
>NW_011426818.1:0-542 GCF_000754665.1 Bison bison bison
ATCATCCAACAGACAGATGAGACCAGAGAAAGACCTTGTGAGACTTCTACTTCATGGGCTACAATTAACCATTGTGGGGAAAACGGACAAAACCAAACCTTTACCAGAAAGTTGAAGTATAGGTTTATTATTTATTCTATTTGATAAGGTACTCAGTGAACTTCCTTGATCATTTGTAATAGTTAATGCTGATATCAACTGGATTCTTGGCCTTCCTCAGTCAATAGAAATCGACTAGAGGCCAGACAAGAAATTCAGACAAAGCTTTACTGGGGCCCTGCTGCAGCAACGGGGGGAGCAACAGCAAGTAACAGGCTCCCTTGCTCGCTCCGCCTGGGAGTGAGCTGGTTCCTTATGTGGGGTGATGGTAGGGTGTGTCCATGTGTCAGGTCAGAGGGGTGGCTTAGATGGCTTGCCCACCCCTTTGGTGGTGGTGAGTGCAGGGGGGCACATGCCTGCTTTCACTCCTGACACCTGCTTTTGCTCCTGGCTCTCAGAAGTGGCAGTTATTGGGTGGTTTTTTTTGTTTTTTTGTTTGTTTG
>NW_011426819.1:0-526 GCF_000754665.1 Bison bison bison
GACAGAGAGAGCGAGATGGTGGTGGGGGACAGCCCCCAGTGAAATCAGAGGTGAGAGCACAAAGCAATACAGTAGGCAGACTCTGGTTTTTTTGAGGGGGAGATGCTCGAGAATATCCGGGTGGACTCCTGAGGCTCGATCCCGCATTTGCGTATGCCGAGCCTCCTTCCTCATGACCTTTGTCTAGAGTGGAATGCCTCCCCGGCTCCCGGCACATGATCAGTGCATGCTCAGTCACGATATCAGTGCATGCTCAGCCACGTGATCACTGTCGGCACATTCACGTGATCAGCACCTCTCAGTCACGTGATCACCGTATGGTAAACACGTGATCAGTGAACGACCAGCCACGTGATCACTGCATGCGCAGTCAGGTGGTCAGTTCATGATCAGCCACCTGATCAGTGCGTGCAGAGTCCCCTGGTCAGTGCCTGTCAGTCACTGATCACTGCCTGATAAACACGTGATCAGTGCCCGAACAGCCACGTCATCAGTGCATGCGCAGTCACGTGATCAGTGCATGATA
>NW_011426820.1:0-646 GCF_000754665.1 Bison bison bison
TGATGGCTCACTCATTTTGTTCAGATTTCCAAGGAATGCATTTGTGGGAGTCATCATCGATCCAAGCACGTGTGCTCTAGGTGCTGCATGAGCAAAGTCACCACCTCCATCCCAGGAAGGTCAGTGAGCTTGATCAGGTCAGCATTCAGGACTGTGCAGATTGCAGCCTTGGGGCAGCCAAGCTTCAGGCCCTGGGACCTTGCATGCCCCAGGGAAACCCCAGAAGGTGAGGCTGTGAATCCCATGCCCAGATCCCTGGAGCCAAACCACTAGGTCTCCTTGAGAAAGGCCGCTTACCGCCATGGTTGTTCCGTCTGTACACGCAAGGGCCACTTGTCCAGTTGTCTCTGGGGATTCATGATATTCATCTCGAGAGGCTGGCTATCATGGAATACGCGATGGGTAACCTGTTGCCAACAGTCTTCCATTTTGGGCCACTCAACCTGGCCCGGGGCAAGAAAACACATGTGTGAGGAAGAGCACCAGGTGTACTGGGGAAAGAGGCCAGGCCTCCGGGAGCACTGCCAATCATTCTGGCATCTACCATTCAATTGCTGCAAGAAGGTGTGCTGTGTAGGCAGCCAAACAGGGATGTGTTGGTGCACGGATACATTCAGAGTCAGGGGACCATCAGGACAAAGAATGC
>NW_011426821.1:0-512 GCF_000754665.1 Bison bison bison
CAACTCAAGAATCCACACAGCTCTTAGCTGGACTGCTTGAATCATTCCCTGTATGTGTACAATTAGTTGAGCTGCCCCAAATCTGGGCAAAACATGGACACAGACGTTGGCTGTCTTGACTCTCTTTCCTTAACAACACGACATGAAATAGTAGCAGGGAGGGTGGGCTTCACATCTTATATGTGACTTCCACAGCAAAAGTCTCACAATGTTTAGGAATTACCCATCCATCCCTTTCTGGGGTATTTTAGTATGAATTGGGATGAATTCCTATGTCTCCTTTTCTCTGTTCTAAAGATGACCGTTAATTCTACTTGATGATTCTAGTAATATTGAACCACACTTACATTTTTTTGCAATTTCCCAAATTGGCCATGATGTCTTGCTTAACACGTATTTTACACTTTTCTAAATACCTTTTTAAGAGTTTTTTTGACTTTAGTTTTTTAGTAACTACTTTTAGGTTCATGGAAAAGTTTCCCGTACGCTCTCTGTCCCCCACACACGCCTAG
>NW_011426822.1:0-612 GCF_000754665.1 Bison bison bison
TGATGCATGTAACTACTTGAATGCATTTTTAAGGTACATTATACTTAGGGAAAAAAAAGGACATCCAATCTTAAAGGTTTTACATATTGTGCAATTTCACTTAATAGTACCCTTGAAAAGACAAATTATAGAAATGGAGAATAGATTAGAAATTAACAAAGGAAAAGGACAGTGTGGGGCAGATGAATACAATTCTAAAGGGGAAGTAATGGCATTTCCCTGTGGTGATGGGACAGTCTGTATTTTGACTGTGTGGGATCACATACATATATACATGGGATCAAATTAGATAGAGGTATGCACACACACCACTAATGCTAAAGAATCTGAAGTTGAACGGTTCTATGAAGATGTACAAAACCTTCTAGAATTAACACCAAAAAAAAAAAAAAAAGAATGTTCTTTTCTATCATAGGGCGACTGGAAGGCAAAAGTACAGAAGTCAAGGGAAGTACCCACGAATAACAGGCAAGGTTGACCTTGTAGTACAAAATAGAAGCAGTGTAAAGGCTAACAGAATTTTGTCAAAGAAGAATCCATTGGTCATAGCAAACACCCTCTTCCAACAACACAAGAGATAACTCTATACATGGACATCACCAGATGGTCAAT
>NW_011426823.1:0-539 GCF_000754665.1 Bison bison bison
TATCAAAGTCAGGTGCTTCATACAAATGTATACAGAGGTCTTAGGGGTGTTACATCATCTTCTGGCCAGGGGGGCTGCTGACAATTTATGACCCTCTCCTTGTGACAGTGGTCAGTCAACCAGGACACTTATTTCTCCAGGGGTGATTATTCTTAAAACAGACGCCACCCAAAAAAGTTACATTCCTATAGGGTGAGGGTGTAGTGGGTTTTAATTAAGGAAAGAATTTTACTTAGCCTAAGGTCTAAAGGTTAATACTTATTTCTTCTATATATTCATTAATGTGTGTAAGGGCAGGGGATGTGGAGACTTAGCAGTAAACATTGGCTCAACAAATGAAAAACCCTCCACCGATACAATTTCTAATCAGCCCACTATACTTATACTAATAATTTTCTAACTTTTCTAAGGAACCTGTTTTTAGACCGTTTAAAGCATCTTGTGCCTCTCACGGTTGGGAGGCTGTGAGCAATCACATGTGGCCGGACAAGCCTGTCAGGCAGGCTAGAGAACCTTCAGAGGAGTTTGTAGGTTAAACA
>NW_011426824.1:0-503 GCF_000754665.1 Bison bison bison
ATCTAAGAAAAGCATCACCTGCTCTGGTATATCCTTGGATAGTACTCAACTGATCCAGGGGTTAGAATGAGTGGCCTCTTAGGGTCCAACTTCATGAGATTCTTAAGGTTCTTTAAGCCCTTAAATCTGTAATACACCGTTCCCTCCTCCCCTGGCTGCTGTGATCAGAGCACACTGAAACGTGATAATAATGGACTTAGAGTTTATATTTGTTATCCATAAACTGGTAAGCACATTAGGTACACAATCCCATTTAATTCCCACCACCATCCTTTTATAGTGTTGCAATATCCCAGCTTTACTAACATTAAAAGTGGGTGGGGGATCTTACCATCCCTGTTAATTTAGGGTGAGTCCTAAACCCTCTTGAAAATTAACAGTCTCAGATACCTCAATAGCTGTCTAATGGAATTTCCCCTCCAAGGGTACGTTGTCATCTCTGCAAATTAAAGATTTGTTCTGACTTGTGAAAATTCACCATGTACTTTCAAGTGAAATACTAT
>NW_011426825.1:0-524 GCF_000754665.1 Bison bison bison
TTTAATTTCATGGCTGCAATCACCATCTGCAGTGATTTTGGAGCCCCAAAAAATAAAGTCTGACACTGTTTCCACTGTTTCCCCATCTATTAACCATGAAGTGATAGAACCAGATGCCATGTATCTTCGTTTTCTGAATGTTGAGTCTTTAAGCCAACTTTTCCACTTTCCACTTTCACTTTCATCAAGAGGCTTTTTAGTTCCTCTTCACTTTCTGCCCTAAGGGTGTGTCATCTGCATATCTGAGGTACTGATATTTCTCCGGCAATCTTGATTCCAGCTTGTGACTTCTTCCAGCCCAGCGTTTCTCATGATGTACTCTGCATATAGTTAAATAAGCAGGGTGACAATATACAGCCTTGACGTACTCCTTTTCCTATTTGGAACCGGTCTGTTGTTCTATGTCCAGTTCTAACTGTTGCTTCCTGACCTGCATACAGGTTTCTCAAGAGGCAGGTCAGGTGGTCTGGTATTCCCATCTCTTGAAGAATTTTCCACAGTTTATTGTGATCCACACAGTCAAA
>NW_011426826.1:0-558 GCF_000754665.1 Bison bison bison
TGAGTGGCTGAGCACTCATGCAAGCACCATTTATCAATTCCACAAATATTTTCTAAGTTTTTATCTGGGCGCCAAAATACAGCGCTCAGTGCCTTGCCCTCTTGGAGACTGCATTTGATATAGGCAGTCAGTCAACTAGTATCAGAGTATAATAAAGAAAATCCTTTTTTTTTTTTTGGTGTTATTGTTCTATTACTATTTTTAAACTTATTTATTCTTAATCGGAGGATAACTGCTGTGTTGGTTTCTGCCATACATCAATTTTTTTAAATTGTAAAAACAAATATCTGGGTCTAAATCTGGAGGGGGAGTGTCCATCTTGCTTGTATTGCTAAGGCCCTTTGATAAGTTTCTAAGATGTAAACCTTGAGCAGTAATTGAAGGGGCTCTGTTAGGGAGGGGATCGTGCATGTGAAGAGACCGAACTTTCGTCAGCATGTTTATGTTGTCTGTTCTGCTTTTACTGTATAAGGTGGCAGTGTCATTTACCTGTTTTATTTAGTCATTCTTCCTATGGATTCATACAGGTGTCTCACCTGAAACTTCATTCAAATCTGC
>NW_011426827.1:0-500 GCF_000754665.1 Bison bison bison
TTATTTTATATTTTAAATGTATAGTAGGTGGATTCCCCTTTTGTACATCTCTTTTCTTCATTGGAATTATGTTTATTTTGGAGATTATTTAGGAAAAATAATTTATATCAGTGATATTGTTACTGTACCACTTATCACCTTTATTTTTGCATGAGCACATTTTTGTTTTAAACTTCAGTGTTACTTCTGAGCATTTTAAAAGTGGTATCTTAATATTTTATGTGTTATATTATTCTTATGATTTTTCATTTTCTGATCACTTTTTTTCGAGTTTTTAAATTCAGAATTTATAGAGAACTAACTTGGCATGTTTATTTAATTAATTTATTTAATGAATCTTTTTATTCCTTAACACAATCTATCTATCTATCTATCTATCTATATATGTATATATAACCTTTTGGCCATACCAACTGGCATGTGGGATTTTAGTTACCCAACAAAAAACTGAACCTGTGCTGCTTCAGTGGAAGCTGAGAGACCTAACCACCAGATCTCCA
>NW_011426828.1:0-851 GCF_000754665.1 Bison bison bison
GAAAAACCACGTGGACTCCCCCGTCATCGCAAGATGAAGCCCTTTCCCGCTACAGCGTCTCAGGAGAAGTCCCCCGTTAGGAATTGGAGGTCGAAAGGGCACTTGGCACCCTTGATGACGACCCACAAAGTTCCCCGAAATCCCAGTCTCCCTCGAGAGGAACACTGAGGTTTTCCGGCACCCCCTCTCTGAGCCCTTTCTCCCCTCCTGATCTGGACAGGAGGGTCGACTCCCCTGCTTTGTCTGGAAGGGGTTCCCGACCTTCCGGTCGCTACCTCAGGATGAGGCCGGTCTCACGAAGACATTCCAGACGTGGCCTCGTGGGTGGTTCCACGTTCCGTAGGACCCCGATGTCCGGTCCCCTCTTGAGAAGAACCCGATGCCCGGACACCTCTCCGAACTCCACCCTGTGAATGAAGTCCACACGAAGGGGCAGTTTTTCCGTGCATCGTTCGGGAAAAACCCCAGGTTCCAAATACAGCTCGACAAGCGGCCTCTCTCCCCGGGGACATCTCGAGAGGCAAGCGGAGTTCCATGCCTCAACCCAAGACGAGGCCTGACTCTCCTGTCCCCAGTCTGCTGGGACCCTGTGATCGGAGTCTGAAATCAGAGGTACCCTGCGGTTCCTGCCTCAGCTGGAGATGAGGCCCTCTTCCAATGCACCAAGCCCCGTGTAGTCCCTAGAGGCCCCTCCCACCTCCAGTTTCCCTGGCTTCTCAGAGCCACCATGAGAAGCGCCCTGAGGTCACCTGCACAAGTCGAGGCAACCCAGGGTTTCCTGCCTCAACCCGAGAAAGACCTCGAGAGACCGTCTTCAACACGTCTCGAGGCCAGAGTCCCCTATCATGGCT
>NW_011426828.1:5237-5727 GCF_000754665.1 Bison bison bison
TCGGAAACAACCCCAGGTTCCAAATACAGCTCGACAAGCGGCCTCTCTCCCCGGGGACATCTCGAGAGGCAAGCGGAGTTCCATGCCTCAACCCAAGACGAGGCCTGACTCTCCTGTCCCCAGTCTGCAGGGACCCTGCGATCGGAGTCTGAAATCAGAGGTACCCTGCGGTTCCTGCCTCAGCTGGAGGTGAGGCCCTCTTCCAATGCACCAAACCCAGTGGAGTCCCGAGAGGCCCCTCCCACCACCAGTTTCCCTGGCTTCTCAGAGCCACCATGAGAAGCCCCCTGAGGTCACCTGCACAAGTCGAGGGAACCCAGGGTTTCCTGCCTCAACCCGAGAAAGACCTCGAGAGACCTTCTCAACACGTCTCGAGGCCAGAGTCCCCTGCCATGGCTCGGGAGCAGTGACGCGCTCCCCCTCGCCACTCGCATGGAGACCCGACTTCCCTGGCGCACCACGAGAGGCTCACTGACCTCGCCGTCGTTCC
>NW_011426829.1:0-550 GCF_000754665.1 Bison bison bison
GTACTCACACACGCACATACACACACAAACCGCTTACACAGTCACCAGGGATAAGTCTGAGAATGGCATACACAGACACAAGAACACCCGGTTTCACAGTCGCTAGCACAGGGCTGAGATTGGCACACATACACACTCACACACACACATACACAAACACATAAACCGGTTGCGCACTCACCAAGGCACAGGGCTCAGAACAGCTCGAACACACACACACAGACACACTCAAACCTTTGCACAGTCTCCAGGCATAGGACTGAGAACAGCACACACACACACACAACCTGTTGACAGTCGCCTGGGCACAGGGCAGTGAACAGAACAAACACACACACAAACACCCAACCGGTTGCACAGTTTCCAGGGCACAGGGCTGAGAATAGCACAGACACAGACACACACATACACAAACTGGTGTCATAGTCGCCAGGGCACGGGGCTGAAAATGGCACACACACACACAAATACACACAAACCTGTTGCTCAGTCACCAGGTTACAGGTCTTAGAACAGGACACATACACACAGATACACACACAAACAGGTA
>NW_011426830.1:0-500 GCF_000754665.1 Bison bison bison
TGTACATTAAGTTTTCTAGAATCATTGGTAAAGAGAAAAACTTAAGGAGAGGGTAGACAAGCCAAAACAGAATAAGTAGAATTATTTTTTGGTTGGAATTTGTGCTGCAGCAGCCTTGTCAGTCTCGCCAGGATCTCGATGTTTATCTTGCCTCCCCTGTGGGCGGACGCCGCCCCCGCTCTCTCGCTGAACCAGCCTTGGGCTCAGCTGCAGCCAAGCGAGCGCAGACCAACGCTGGCGGGGCTACCAGCTGCGAGCGCTGTGCACTGGGTCCTGGCAGCCAGGCTGGTCCAGCCCGCGGCTCTCAATGCGTGGCTGTTCTGTGCAGAGGAGTGCCCCTCCTCTTTTGTGATCGAAGCATGGGGGAACCGGTGTCTGGGGGACTGCAACATGGCAAATCAGCCTGTCCCGGATCTAAATTGGAGAATCTGCATCCTGTGGAAAAATACAGGCACATCCTCGACCGCTAGTTAATAATGGGTCAGGACCCTTCCATTGTC
>NW_011426831.1:0-551 GCF_000754665.1 Bison bison bison
CCACTCGCATGGAGACCCGAACTTCCCTGGCGCCCCACGAGAGGCTTCACTGACCTCGCCGTCGTACCTCGTGAGAAACCGCACCCTGGGGCCGCCGCTACGAGAACCTACCCCGAGACTCCCCCGTCAATCGACGGAGATGAGGGCCTTCGTCTCCTGCTATGGCCTAGAGGCCAACCTCGCGACCTCTCTCCAAACGCCTCAGGAGGCTTGACTCCCTTTAGTCCACCCAGTGAGCTCCAAGAGATAGCCGTCGCGACTCGAGAGCAGAGCGGGGTTCTTTGCTTCCACTCGAGATGAATGCCTGTTCCCCGGCTGCGTCTGGAATGCAACCCCGACGATCCCGGTCGCCCCCTGGAGAGGAACATTGGCTTCTGGACACAAGCCTAGATGAGGTCTATTGGCCCTGCAGTCACTCGAGAGCAATCCCCAGCTTTCCTTCGCAACTCGAATGGAAGATTGGACTTCCCTCGGCCAAGACAAGAGGCATCCCAAATTCCCCGTCGTAACTCGAGAATCCCGCCGCAACTCGAGAAAAACCACGTGGTTCC
>NW_011426832.1:0-510 GCF_000754665.1 Bison bison bison
TGCTTTTTATAGTGCAAGCAAATATTAAAAGAATATTTTAAATGAAAATTTATAAGTCTCTATAATGAGCCCTCTTGTCCATACATGGAAGGCATAATTACGAATAGGTATGTATTCCCTCTAGGACATAACATATTTGCATTCTCAGACTATATATTAAAAGTAAAACCATAAAATCAAAATTTGACAAATTGAACCTCAAAAGTAAAATAAAAATTCAAGGTATACTATTGAAAAAATGAATATGCAAACTATAGACTAGGAGAAGACAATTGCAATATATATATCTGACAAAGAACACATAATATATGAGGAATTCTTATAGCACAATAAGAAAAACAAATGACCTAATTTTTAGGAAATGAACACAAGACTGGGACCTATCACAAAAAGACAACAAACATAGGTCAATAGTATATGAAACGTTGAGTATCTTAAGTTATCAGAGAAAACACAAAATTAAAATACCCATGAGATACCAAATTTACACACATTAGAATGGATAAAACT
>NW_011426833.1:0-724 GCF_000754665.1 Bison bison bison
CTTTTCAGAGCCACAATGAGAAGCCCCCTGAGGTCACCTGCACAAGTCGAGGGAAGCCAGGGTTTCCTGCCTCAACCCGAGAAAGACCTCGAGAGACCTTCTTCAACACGTCTCGAGGCCAGGTTCCCCTACCATGACTCGAGAGCAATGACGCGCTCCCCCTCGCCACTCGCATGGAGACCCGACTTCCCTGGCGCCCCACGAGAGGCTCACTGACCTCGCCGTCGTACCTCGTGAGAAACCGCACCCTGGGGCCGCCGCTCGAGAACCACCCCGAGACTCCCCCGTCATCGCGGAAATGAGGGCCTTCGTCTCCTGCATGGCTTAGAGGCCAAACTCGCGAACTCTCTCCAAACGCCTCAGGAGGCTTGACTCCCTTTAGTCCACCCAGTGAGCTCCAAGAAATACCAGTCGCGACTCGAGAGCAGAGCGGGGTTCTTTGCTTCCACTCGAGATGAATGCCTGTCTCCCCGGGTGCGTCTGGAATGCAACCCCGAGATCCCGGTCGCCCCTGGTAGAGGTAACATTGGCTTCTGGACACAAGCCCAGATGAGGTCTGTTGGCCCTGCAGTCACTCGAGAGCAATCCCCAGCTTTCCTTCGCAACTCGAATGGAAGATTGGACTTCCCTGGGCCAACACAAGAGGCATCCCGAATTCCCCGACGTAACTCGAGAATCCCGCCGCAACTCGAGAAAAACCACGTGGTTCCCCCGTCATCGCAAG
>NW_011426834.1:0-646 GCF_000754665.1 Bison bison bison
CACAGTAAATTCACTGAAACGGAAAATCTGATTACACAAGTGTTTAAAATGTTACAGTGATGATGAGTCCCAATTAAAAAAAAAAAAAGTTTCAGTGTATGAATGTCAAATCGATTGTTGGGTCAAAAATATATTTAGAGACACTGAAGAAAAAATTTCAAATTGACTTCGGTGCTGTTCTAGAACTGTACCCTCATATACAACAGATCTGTCAAAACTGGAGCAAGCTTGTGCTCTGGGCTTCTAGACATGAAACGTCCCACAGTTTTCTTTTCTTTCCTTCCCTATAGGATATGCTTTCCTTTATCAATCAAAAAGGGCCGTTCACAGAAGGCATCTTCAGAAAATCAGCCAGTATAAAATCATGCAGAGCCCTAAAGAAGAAACTAAACTGTGGAGACACAGTGAACTTGAATGATATACCAATATTTGTGATATCCTCAGTCTTAAAGGTAAGGAAAGATTGAGCATTATCCACGCACGGTAAATCTGAAGCTATATGACTGATCCTTCATTATGAATTCCCAAGAAACCTAATAGGCATAAGAGAGGAAGGAGCTGAAAAGTGAAAAACACTTCACAAAGCCAAAACTGAAGGAAGGTACCACAAATGTTATAAGCCCCATACATTAGATATTTTCCTTTT
>NW_011426835.1:0-599 GCF_000754665.1 Bison bison bison
CAACAAATAGTAGAATAACAGAGGCAGAACATAGGATTAGTGAATTAGAAGATAGAAATGGTAGAAATAAATGAATCAGAGAGGATAAAAGAAAAACGAATTAAAAGAAATGAGGACAATCTCAGAGACCTCCAGGACAATATTAAATGCTACAACATTCGAATCATAGGGGTTCCAGAAGAAGAAGACAAAAAGAAAGACCATGAGAAAATACTTGAGGAGATAATAGTGGAAAACTTCCCTAAAATGGGGAAGGAAATAATTACCCAAGTCCAAGAAACCCAGAGAGTCCCAAACAGGATAAACCCAAGGAGAAACACCCCAAGACACATATTAATCAAATTAACAAAGATCAAACACAAAGAACAAATATTAAAAGCAGCAAGGGAAAAACAACAAATAACACACAAGGGAATTCCCATAAGGATAACAGTTGATTTTTCAATAGAAACTCTTCAAGCCAGGAGGGAATGGCAAGACATACTTAAAATGATGAAAGAAAATAACCTACAGCCCAGATTATTGTACCCAGCAAGGTCTCATTCAAGTATGAAGGAGAAATCAAAAGCTTTTCAGACAAGCAAAAGCTGAGAGAATTC
>NW_011426836.1:0-594 GCF_000754665.1 Bison bison bison
GAAGCCCAGGCAAAAAGTGAACAGAGAGCCCCTGTGTTTTTAAGTAGTCATCCTAAAAAAAGAACAGAGAGGAAAAAAGCATGAAAAGGAAAAAAAAAATGACACAGGGAGACCAAGCTCTGATGAAGCCAGGTCTGTAGCTTTATTTTCAAAAGGAGCTTTTATACCCTAAGTTGCATATTTCCAGAAGTGAAAGATACAGAGTTATATAGAGTCAGCTCAACATTACATCAGTTTCACCCTTATCAAAAGCAGGACATTTTTTGTATAGCTTTTTATAAACAAGGGTCTTATGTTGTGCACACCATCTTCTGGCCCTGTGGCCTGTTAACATTTTGTAACTCTTTTTTTGATAAAGGTTGGTCGCCCAGAAAACCTGTTTTCCCTTTATCGTTTTAGTCTACAGTCCCCCTCAAGAAACAGAGATACATTCTTATGGAACAAAGGCACAGTGGGTTACAACAAAGAAAGAACTTACTAACTCAAGGGTTTTATGTTGCTAATGCCAAGGCTACTGCTTGTTTTTCTTGCATACCAACTATTTTTGTTAATGTACTCCCAGGCGTACATTGGGTAAAGGACAAGGAAACTCAG
>NW_011426837.1:0-610 GCF_000754665.1 Bison bison bison
CAAATACTCTGGAACCCACATGTCAGTCCCTGCACTGAAGCAGATGGGTTCTTGCCCATGTTCAAGCCACGACAAATACTCCTGAGCCCACATATCACTCACTACAATGAACTAGGCTGGGTCCTACACTTGTTCAAGACCCTGACAAACACTCCTGAGCCAACATCTCGGTCACTGCACTGAACGAGTCTGCTGCTACCACTGCTAAGTCTCTTCAGTTGTGTCCGATTCTGTGCGACCCCATATATGGCAGCCCACGAGGCTCCCCCATCCCTGAGATTCTCAAGACAAGAACACTAGAGTGGGTTGACATTTCCTTTTCCAAAGAATGAGAGTGAAAGTGAAGTCGGTCAGTCGTGTCCAACTCTTAGTGACCCTGTGGACTGTAGCCCACCAGGCTCCTCCCTCTATGGGATTTTCCAGGAAGAGTACTGAAGTGGGGTGCCATTGACTTCTCCGACTGAACGAGTCTAGGTCCTGCCATTGTTCGATCCCCCTACACATACTTCTGAGGCCACATCTCGTCTCAGCACTGAACTAGGCTGGGTCCTGCCCTTGTTCAAACCCACGACAAACACTCCTGAGCCTGCATCTCGGTCACTGCACTGAA
>NW_011426838.1:0-560 GCF_000754665.1 Bison bison bison
CTCTCTCCACTATCGATTCACCTCATCTCATTTGGGTCACCTCTAACTCCCTCCTCCCTCTTCTCTTCTCCATGTAACCCTGTGAACCTCTCTGAGTGACCCTCACTGTAGAGAAACTTATCATCTTTAATGTAGATGTTTTATCAATGGTGTTGTAGTAGAAGGAGAAGTTTTGAAACTACTGTAAAAATAAGACCGATAATCGGAAGCAGGAGACTTAAGTCCAAACCCTGACTCGAGGGAACTCCTGACTCCAAGGAACATTCATTGACAGGAGCTCATCAAATGCCTCCATACCGACACTGAAACCAAGCACCACACAAGGGCCAATAAGTTCCAGGGCAAGACATACCAAGCAAATTCTCCAGCAACAAAGGAACACAGCCCTGAGCTTCAAGATACAGGCTGCCCAAAGTCACCCCAAAACTATAGACATCTCATAACTCATTACTGGACATTTCATTGCACTCCAGAGAGAAGAAATACAGCTCCACCCACCAGAACACCGACACAAGTCTCCCTAACCAGGAAACCTTGACAAGCCACCTGTACAAACCCAC
>NW_011426839.1:0-576 GCF_000754665.1 Bison bison bison
CCCCTGGTGTCCTGGCCAAACACACATCCTGACCTGGTGATCAGAGCTCTTAACAGCCAACTTTCCCAAAACTGGTTTTGTAATTATACCTTCAGGATGGTTTGGTTGGACATCAGCAGCCAACTGTAGCTTACCCTGTAGTGCATGTGAGTGTTACACGGTGGATGTGTGATTCTGAGATTTTCAATGAACCAAAATGTGATCATGGAGTAGTGAAAATCTAAGGGCCTCACTTAAAATAGATGCCTAAATTTAACTGAAGAAAATGTTGTTGTTAAGTCACTAAGCTGTGTCCAACTCTGGCTCTGGTTTAATTCTGCATTCCCATGGTACTATTTCTAAAACATAATTTTCCTTGTAGCCTCTGTTCTTTAAGTAAGATAATTTTAAAGACTTTCTGACATGTATGGCATCTCCACTGGGGGATTTTATGTCGTAGCAGGACGTTCTCTCTGTGAAACAGGGCAGGCTGAGTTATCAGAGCCATCGCTCGGTCTCAGATCTGAGATGAGACACAGGACAAGACAAGGCAGATCAGCTGTTCTCAGGAACCTCAGACGGGACCATAGACATGGT
>NW_011426840.1:0-548 GCF_000754665.1 Bison bison bison
TTAGCTCCTGGTCTTGTTTTTATGCTCTCTAGGAGGAGTAAGCTATCTTTTTAATTTCATGGCTGTAGTCACTATCTGCAGTGACTTTGTAGCCCCCCACCTCCCCAAATAAAGTCTGCCACCATTCCTCTGTTTGTGCATATATTTTCCATGAAGTGATGGGGCAGGACGCCATGATTTCAGTTTTCCTAATGTAGAGCTTTAAGCCTACTTCTTCACTTTCCTCTTTTATTTTAATCAAGAGATTGTTCAGTTTCTCTTCACTTTCTGCCATAAGGGTGGTTTCATCTGCATATCTGAAGTTACTGACATTTCTCCTGGCAATCTTGATTCCAGTTTTTGTTTCTTCCAGCCCAGCATTTCTCTGCATAGAAGGTAAATAAGCAGTGTGACAATATGTAGCCTTGAGGTACTCCTTTTCCTATTTGGAACCGGTCTGTTATTCAATGTCCAGTCCTAACTGTTGCTTCCTGACCTGCATACAGACTTCTCAAGAGGCAGGTCCGGTGGTCTGGTACTTCCCATCTCTTTCAGTAATTTTCCAGTTT
>NW_011426841.1:0-542 GCF_000754665.1 Bison bison bison
CAGATCAGTTCAGTTCAGTCGCTCATTCCTGTCCCACTCTTCGCGACCCCATAAATCGCAGCACGCCAGGACTCCCTGTCCATCACCACCTCCCGGAATTCACCCAGATCCACATCCATAGAGTCAGTGGTGGCATCCAGCCATCTCATGCTCTGCTGTCCCCTTCTCCTTCTGCCCCCCAATTCCTCCCAACATCAGAGTCTTTGCGAATGAATCAACTCTTCTCAAGAGGTGGCCAAAGTACTGGAGTTACAGCTTCAGCATCATTCCCCCAAAGAAATCCCAGGGCTCAATTGCTTCAGAATGGACTGTTGGATCTCCTTGCAGTCCAAGGGACTCTCAAGAGTCTTCTCCAACACCACAGTTCAAAAAGCATCAGTCCTTAGGTGCTCAGCCTTCTTCACAGTCCAACTCTCACATCCATACCTGACCACAGGAAAAACCATAGCCTTGACTAGACGGACCTTTGTTGGCAAAGTAATGTCTTTGCTTTTGAATATGCTATCTACGTTGGTCATAACTTTCCTTCCAAGGAGTAAGTG
>NW_011426842.1:0-565 GCF_000754665.1 Bison bison bison
AAAGATACTCTCATCCATTCCACTGATTTCAACAAAGACCCATCTATACCAGCTCAGACCAGTTAACATGGACTCTGTAAGTTAAGGCAGTTAGAGAAGGCGAGGTTGAGGAAAAGAATGAGAGCAGTCTTTTACAGATCACCTTTATGAGGCAAGAAGGGGCATCAGTCAGATTAGTGAGCTGCTGCCCTTACCCAAGAAAAGAGGAAGTATATAGAGGCACGTATGTGGAAAGCTCCTGTCTTAAGGGGGCCTGTTCTTCTGCAAGGTTGTTCAGAGTAGTTATCTCTTAAACAGCTGCGGCAAGGAATTCTGGAGATCAGCCAGAGGCTGGGACAGGCTGGGAGCTGGGCAAAATCAACCCAATGTCCATTTTTTCCTCGGGTGACAGAGTACTTGTTTTGCATAGAATGGTGGGGAGGTCCTGGAGGCGAGTTTTAACTCCAGGCTATTTTGACCGCGTAGCTTTCCTTCAGACTCTGTGTGTAAGAATCTCTGAGAGTCCACCTCATCCTCATATGTCTCCTCGTCTCCTCAAGTCTCCTTCAGCTGAGTCTTCTCCCCC
>NW_011426843.1:0-620 GCF_000754665.1 Bison bison bison
GGGGAGACAGGCATTCATCTCGAGTGGAAGCAAAGAACCCCGCTCTGCTCTCGAGTCGCGACGGGTATCTCTTGGAGCTCCCTGGGTGGACTAAAGGGAGTCAAGCCTCCTGAGGCGTTTGGAGAGAGGTCGCGAGGTTGGCCTCTAGGCCATGCAGGAGACGAAGGCCCTCATCTCCGCGATGACGGGGGAGTCTCGGGGTGGTTCTCGAGCGGCGGCCCCAGGGTGCGGTTTCTCACGAGGTACGACGGCGAGGTCAGTGAGCCGCTCGTGGGGCGCCAGGGAAGTCGGGTCTCCATGCGAGTGGCGAGGGGGAGCGCGTCATTGCTCTCGAGTCATGGTAGGGGAACCTGGCCTCGAGACGTGTTGAAGAAGGTCTCTCGAGGTCTTTCTCGGGTTGAGGCAGGAAACCCTGGCTTCCCTCGACTTGTGCAGGTGACCTCAGGGGGCTTCTCATGGTGGCTCTGAGAAGTCAGGGAAACTGGAGGGTGGGGGGGGGGGTGGGCCGTCGTCGGGACTCCGACGGGGTTTGGTGCATTGGAAGAGGGCCTCATCTCCAGTTGAGGCAGGAACCTCAGGGTTCCTCTGATTTCAGACTCCGATCGCAGGGTCCCTGCAGA
>NW_011426844.1:0-636 GCF_000754665.1 Bison bison bison
AATGTGGAACCACCCACGAGGCCACGTCTGGACTGTCTTCGTGAGACCGGCCTCATCCTGAGGTGCGACCGGAAGGTCGGGAACCCCTTCCAGACAAAGCAGGGGAGTCGACCCTCCTGTCCAGATCAGGAGGGGAGAAAGGGCTCAGAGGAGGGGGTGCCGGAAAACCTCGGTGTTCCTCTCGAGGGAGACCGGGATTTCGGGGAACTTTGTGGGTCGCATCAAGGGTGCCAAGTGCCCTTTCGACCTCCAATTCCTAACGTGGGACTTCTCCTGAGGCGCTGTAGCGGGAAAGGGCTTCATCTTGCAATGACGGGGGAGCCACGTGGTTTTTCTCGAGTTACGGCGGGATTCTCGAGTTACGACGGGGAATTCAGGCTGCCTCTTGTGTTGGCCCAGGCAAGTCCAATCTTCCATTCGAGTTGCGAAGGAAAGCTGGGGATTGCTCTCGAGTGAGTGCAGGGCCAAATAGACCTCATCTAGGCTTGTGTCCAGAAGCCAGTGTTCCTCTCCAGGGGGTGACAGGGATCTCGGGGGTTGCATTCCAGACGCACCCGGCGAGACAGGCATTCATCTCGAGTGGAAGCAAAGAACCCCCGCTCTGCTCTCGAATCGCGACGGGTATCTCTTGGAGCT
>NW_011426845.1:0-600 GCF_000754665.1 Bison bison bison
AAAGACAATCTCTTTAACAAGTGGTGCTGGGAAAACTGGTCAACCACTTGTAAAAGAATGAAACTAGAACACTTTCTAACACCATACACAAAAATAAACTCAAAATGGATTAAAGATCTAAATGTAAGACCAGAAACTATAAAACTCCTAGAGGAGAACATAGGCAAAACACTCTCTGACATACATCACAGCAGGATCCTCTATGACCCACCTCCCAGAATATTGGAAATAAAAGCAAAAATAAACAAATGGGACCTAATTAAACTTAAAAGCTTCTGCACATCAAAGGAAACTATTAGCAAGGTGAAAAGGCAGCCTTCAGAATGGGAGAAAATAATAGCAAATGAAGCAACTGACAAACAACTAATCTCAAAATAATACAAGCAACTCCTGCAGCTCAATTCCAGAAAAATAAGATGACCCAATCAAAAAATAGGGCCAAAGAACTAAACAGACATTTCTCCAAAGAAGACATACAGATGGCTAACAAACACATGAAAAGATGCTCAACATCACTCATTATCAGAGAAATGCAAATCAAAACCAATATGAGGTACCATTTCAGGCCAGTCAGAATGGCTGCGATCTAAAAAGTCTACA
>NW_011426846.1:0-645 GCF_000754665.1 Bison bison bison
ACAGTGATTTTATAAATACTTCTTTCTGACCAATATGGTATGTTCTTAGCTAAGAGTGATTCTGATTTTTTCCGCTTGGTCCAATGAAAATCAAACAGAGTTAAACAGACCTGGGTCTGATTCTCTGTTTCACCACCTACTGTCTGTATAACTCGGGGCAAAGCAAAGTGAGCCTCATTTTTCTTCATCTGTAAAATAAGCTAAAACCCACCACCTTACCATATTGTTATGGGTTTAATTGAGCAAACCTGTTAAGTGCCTGACATATAAAATACTCCCAGTAAATGTCACTCTCCCCCTAGTCCCTGTCCCAGTGTACTGAAAAAGATTATATGGTGTTACCATTTTTAGTGAGTTTAGTTTAGTTTAGTTAGTTTAAACAAACTATAGTTTAGTTTAGTTTAGAATAACTGGATATTCTTCTGGTAAGAAAAACTATATCTTCAGAAGAAATGAATCATAGTTTTTTCTACAGAAGAATATCCAGTTATTTCATGATGGCATTTGCACCTCCAAAAAAACCAAATGGTACCCAAATGCAGACAAAGATGAGTACCTGGACACCCCTAAACATCAGCTTTTGAATGACCGGGTGAGTAATAGGAACTATTGTCTTAGTTGAAATCATACTTTGAAGGAAAAAAA
>NW_011426847.1:0-572 GCF_000754665.1 Bison bison bison
ATGCCTGAGGGCAATCCCGCTTGAGGTGCCCCTCCTTTCCACAGTAGTAGCAAGCCCATCCCTTTTCACCTGGGCCCCTCTGGACATTTTTCTCAGGCTGTTTAAGAACGTTTTTCATAGCCATGGCGAAGGCTTCCGCCTTTTCCTTTGTCTTTTTTTTTGCCTTTCTTTCTTTTCCTCATATTCCCTACCATAATAGACTGTCTGAGCCAGTTGTAACAGAGTATCTAAAGACTGATTTGGTCCATACGCCTGTTTTAATAGCTTATGGCGGATATCTGGAGCCGACTGAGTGAGAAATCTATCCTTTAAGATCACTTTTCCCTCTTCACTTTCGGGATCAATCTCAGTGAATCTGCGAAGGCCTTCTCTCAGTCTATCTAGGAATTTACCAGGAGCTTCTTTTTTCCTCCTGTTCTATATCTGCCAATTTGCCATAGTTTAAAGGCTTAGAACGCGCCTGCCTAAGTCCTTCAAGAATACATCTAACAAAATGACTCTGATCCCATCTTCCTTTAGCTGTGTTGTAGTCCCAGTCTGGTTCTATAGTTGGGACCGCCTGATTCCCAGTG
>NW_011426848.1:0-665 GCF_000754665.1 Bison bison bison
ACCTGCACAAGTCGAGGGAACCCAGGGTTTCCTGCCTCAACCCGAGAAAGACCTCGAGAGACCTTCTTCAACGCGTCTCGAGGCCAGATTCCCCTACCATGGCTCGGGAGCAATGACGGGCTCCCCCTCGCCACTCGCATGGAGACCCGACTTCCCTGGCGCCCCACGAGAGGCTCACTGACCTCGCCGTCGTACCTCGTGAGAAACCGCACACTGGGGCCCCGCTCGAGAACAACCCCGAGATTCCCCCGTCATCGAGAGATGAGGGCCTTCGTCTCCTGCATGGCCTGGAGACCAATCTCGCGACCTCTCTCCAAACGCCTCAGGAGGCTTGACTCCTTGAGTCCACCAGTGAGCTCCAAGAGATACCCGTCGCGATTCGAGAGCAGAGCGGGGTTCTTTGCTTCCACTCGAGATGAATGCCTGTCTCCCCGGGTGCGTCTGGAATGCAACCCCGAGATCCCTGTCGCCCCCTGGAGAGGAACATTGGCTTCTGGACACAAGCCTAGATGAGGTCTCTTGGCCCTGCAGTCACTCGAGAGCAATCCCCAGCTTTCCTTCGCAACTCGAGTGGAAGATTGGACTTGCCTGGGCCAACACAAGAGGCATCCTGAATTCCCCGTCGTAACTCGAGAATCCCGCCGTAACTCGAGAAAAACCACGTG
>NW_011426849.1:0-540 GCF_000754665.1 Bison bison bison
AAAGGGAGTCAAGCCCCCTGAGGCGTTGGAGAGAGGTCGAGAGATTGGTCTCTAGGCCATACAGGAGACGAAGGCCCTCAACTCGCGATGATGGGGGAGTCTCAGGGTTGTTCTCGAGCGGCGGCCCCAGTGTGCGGTTTCTCGCGAGGTACGACGGCGAGGTCAGTGAATCTGTCGTGGGGCGCCAGGGAAGTCGGGTCTCCATGCGAGTGGCGAGGGGGAGCGCGTCATTGCTCTCGAGTCATGGTAGGGGAATCTGGCCTCGAGATGTGTTGAAGAAGGTCTCTCGAGGTCTTTCTCGGGTTGAGGCAGAAACCCTGGCTTCCCTTGACTTGTGCAGGTGACCTCAGGGGGCTTCTCGTGGTGGCTCTACGAAGTCAGGGAAACTGGAGGTGGGAGGGGCCTCTCGGCACTCCACTGGGTTTGGTGCATTGGAAGAGGGCCTCATCTCCAGTTGAGGCAGGAACCTCAGGGTTCCTCTGACTTCAGACTCCGATCGCAAGGTCCCTTCAGAGTTGGGACAGGAGAGTCAGGCCTCGT
>NW_011426850.1:0-526 GCF_000754665.1 Bison bison bison
GGTAGGGGAATCTGGCCTCGAGACGTGTTGAAGAAGGTCTCTCGAGGTCTTTCCCGGGTTGAGGCAGGAAACCCTGGGTTCCCTCGACTTGTGCAGGTGACCTCAGGGGGCTTCTCATGGTGGCTCTGAGAAGCCAGGGAAACTGGAGGTGGGAGGGGCCTCTCGGGGACTCCACTGGGTTTGGTGCCTTGGAAGAGGGCCTCATCTCCAGTTGAGGCAGGAACCGCAGGGTACCTCTGATTTCAGACTCCGATCGCAGGGTCCCTGCAGACTGGGGACAGGAGAGTCAGGCCTCGTCTTGGGTGAGGCATGGAACTCCGCTTAGCCTCTCGAGATGTCCCCGGGGAGAGAGGCCGCTTGTCGAGCTGTATTTGGAACCTGGGGTTTTTTTTCCGAACGCTGCACGGAAAAACTGCCCCTTCGTGTGGACTTCATTCACAGGGTGGAGTTCGGAGAGGTGTCCGGGCATCGGGTTCTTCTCAAGAGGGGACCGGGAAATCGGGGTCCTACGGAATGTGGAACCACC
>NW_011426851.1:0-548 GCF_000754665.1 Bison bison bison
TCTGGTATTCCCATCTCTTGAAGAATTTTTCCACAGTTGATTGTGATCCACACAGTCAAAGGCTTTGGCATAGTCAATAAAGCAGAAATAGATGCTTTTCTGGAACTCTCTTGCTTTTTTCCATGATCCAGAGGATGTTGGCAATTTGATCTCTGGTTCCTCTGCCTTTTCTAAAACCAGCTTGAACAATCAGGAAGTTCACGGTTCACATATTGCTGAAGCCTGGCTTGGAGAATTTTGAGCATTACTTTACTAGCATGTGAGATGAGTGCAATTGTGCGGTAGTTTGAGCATTCTTGGCATTGCTTTCTTGGGATTGGAATGAAACTGACCTTTTCCAGTCCTGTGGCCACTGCTGAGTTTTCCAAATTTTCTGGCATATTGAGTGTAGCACTTTCACGGCATCATCTTTCAGGATTTGAAATAGCTCAACTGGAACTCCATCACCTCCACTAGCTTTGTTCGTAGTGATGCTTTCTAAGGCCCACTTGACTTCACATTCCAGGATGTCTGGCTCTAGGTGAATGATCACACCATCGTGATTATCT
>NW_011426852.1:0-595 GCF_000754665.1 Bison bison bison
ATTTACGACCCTCTCCTTGTGACAGCGGTCAGTCAATCAGGACACTTATTTCTCCAGGGCTGATTATTCTCAAAACAGATGCCACCCAAGTAAAGTTACATTCCTACAGGGTGAGGGTGTAGTGGGTTTTAGTTAAGGAAAGAATTTACTTTAGCCTAAGGTCTAACGTGATTAATATCAAAGGTTAATACTTATTTCTTCTATATATTCATTAATGTGTGTAAGGGCAGGGGATATGGAGACTTAGCAACAAACATTGGCTCAACAAATGAAAACCTTCATCAACACAATTTCTAATTAGCCCACTCACTATACTTATAGTTTTCTAACTTCTCTAAAGAACCTGTTTTTAGAGGGTTTAAAGCATCTCGTGCCTCTCACGGTTGGGAGGCTGTGAGCAATCACATGTGGCCGGAGGAGCCTGTCAGGCAGGCTAGAGAACCTTCAGAGGAGTTTGTAGGTTAAAACACTCTTGTCACACCCAAGAGTTTTTATAGACTGGCGCTCTAGGTTAACTCCTTCTCCGAAAGAGGTGGTGGGGGACAGCCCCCCGTAAAGTCAGAGGTGTAGGTAAGAGCACAAAGTAGTAAAGTAG
>NW_011426853.1:0-592 GCF_000754665.1 Bison bison bison
AGGTTCCAAATACAGCTCGACAAGCGGCCTCTCTCCCCGGGGACATCTCGAGAGGCAAGCGGAGTTCCATGCCTCAACCCAAGACGAGGCCTGACTCTCCTGTCCCCAGTCTGCAGGGACCCTGCGATCGGAGTCTGAAA
This sequence comes from Bison bison bison, assembly GCF_000754665.1. Taxonomy (NCBI): domain Eukaryota; kingdom Metazoa; phylum Chordata; class Mammalia; order Artiodactyla; family Bovidae; genus Bison; species Bison bison. The sequence continues at coordinate 141 of NW_011426853.1, forward strand.
TCAGAGGTACCCTGCGGTTCCTGCCTCAACTGGAGATGAGGCCCTCTTCCAATGCACCAAACCCCGTGGAGTCCCGAGAGGCCCCTCCCACCTCCAGTTTCCCTGGCTTCTCAGAGCCACCATGAGAAGCCCCCTGAGGTCACCTGCACAAGTCGAGGGAACCCAGGGTTTCCTGCCTCAACCGGGAAAGACTTCGAGAGACCTTCTTCAACACGTCTCGAGGCCAGATTCCCCTACCATGGCTCGGAAGCAATGACGCGCTCCCCCTCGCCACTCGCATGTAGACCCGACTTCCCTGGCGCCCCACGAGAGGCTCACTGACCTCGCCGTCGTACCTCGTGAGAAACCGCACACTGGGGCCGCCGCTCGAGAACAACCCCGAGATTCCCCCGTCATCGAGAGATGAGGGCCTTCGTCTCCTGCATGGCCTAGAGACCAATCTCGCGACCTGT
>NW_011426854.1:0-583 GCF_000754665.1 Bison bison bison
GTATTAATTTGGCTGCACCAAGTGTCAGTTGCAGCACGTAGAATCCAGTTCCCTAACTAGGGATCAAACCCTGGCCCCCTGCACTGAAAGCATAGAATCTTAGCCACTAGACCACCAGGGAAATCCCCACGACAAATACTTAATGCTTCATTGAATCTTAAAGGCTATTTAGGACACATCAATATAGTATTAGTCATTGTGTTCCCTTTATATATTTAGGTAAATCATAAGCATGTAGGGAAAACAGAAGCATATCATGAAAAAAAATGAGCAATGTGCCAACTGGAGTTTCTGTAGCCTTCACACAACGTTCATATGCAGACTCCCAGAGATCCTTCAGTTCAATTCAGTTCAGTCACTCAGTCGTGTCTGACTTTTTGTGACCCCATGAATCGCAGCACACCAGGCCTCCCTGTCCATCACCAACTCCTGGAGTTTACCCAAACTCGCGTCCATTGAGTTGGTGATGCCATCCAACCATCTCATCCTCTGTTGTCCCCTTCTCCTCCTGCCTTCATTCTTTCCCAACATCAGGGTCTTTTCAAATGAGTCAGCTCTTCGCATCAGGTGGCCAAAGTAATGG
>NW_011426855.1:0-570 GCF_000754665.1 Bison bison bison
AAAAACCAGAGTCTGCCTACATTATTGCTTTGTGCTCTCACCTCTGATTTTAATGGGGCCTGTCCCCCACCACCATTTCACTCTCTCTGTCAAAGAATTAACTTACAGCTCCAATTCATAAAGTTCCTTGTCATTCTTCCCTTTCACTTCCAGCTGAGTCTCCATCTGGAGAACGGAACCCACCACGCTTACTAATTATGCCTGGGCTGCTAAGAACCACTCGAGAAGGTGTCTCGGGTTGAGGCACCTTCCTCTATTCGAGAAGGCGCCTGTGGCCTACGTAAGTGGTGCACACTTCTTGTCTTGAATTTTTATTGGTCTCCCGCGTAAACCAAGCTCCTCAGTCTCTTTTCTCCACCGAATTTTCCTACTGAGCTCTCCTAATTCTATTATTCTTGATGTCTCTGATGAGCATATAAATAGTCGCCTAGGTCATCTATCCTTCGAAAACCCTCGGTCAGCTGGGGCTGGTCCCCGGCAGGTGGCGCCCGAACAGGGAAATCTGGAGGCAATCATCAAAGAGCTGAGCAGACCCAAACCACGAAATCAGCAGGCAATAAGCACGGAGCT
>NW_011426856.1:0-528 GCF_000754665.1 Bison bison bison
ATTTTCTATTTCTTCCTGGTTCAGTTTTGGAAAGTTGTATTTTTCTAAGAATGTGTCCATTTCTTCCAAGTTGTCCATTTTATTGGCATATAGTTGCTGATACTAGTCTCTTATGATTCTTTGTATTTCTGTGTTGTCTGTTGTGATCTCTCCATTTCATTTCTAGTTTTGTTGATTTGATTCTTCTCCCTTTGTTTGTTGATGAGTCTGGCTAATGGTTTGTCACTTGTATTTATCTTCTCAAAGAACCAGCTTTTGGCTATGTTGATTTTGGCTATGGTCTCTTTGTTTCTTTTGCATTTATTTCTGCCCTAATTTTTAAGATTTCTTCCCTTCTACTAACCCTGGGGTTCTACATTTCTTCCTTTTGTAGTTGCTTGAGGTGTAGAGTTAGGTTATTTGTTTGACTTTTTTCTTGTTTCTTGAGGTAAGCCTGTATTGCTATGCACCTTCCCCTTAGCACTGCTTTTACAGTGTCCCATAGGTTTTGCATTGCTGTGTTTTCATTTTCATTCATTTCTATGCATA
>NW_011426857.1:0-638 GCF_000754665.1 Bison bison bison
GGGGACCGGGAAATCGGGGTCCTACGGAATGTGGAACCACCCACGAGGCCACGTCTGGAATGCTTCGTGAGACCGGCCTCATCCTGAGGTGCGACCGGAAAGGTCGGGAACCCCTTCCAGACAAAGCAGGGGAGTCGACCCTCCTGTCCAGATCAGGAGGGGAGAAAGGGCTCAGAGGAGGGGGTGCCGGAAAACCTCAGTGTTCCTCTCGAGGGAGACCGGGATTTCGGGGAACTTTGTGGGTCGCATCAAGGGTGCCAAGTGCCCTTTCGACCTCCAATTCCTAACGTGGGACTTCTCCTGAGACGCTGTAGCGGGAAAGGGCTTCATCTTGCGATGACGGGGGAACCACGTGGTTTTTCTCGAGTTACGGCGGGATTCTCGAGTTACGACGGGGAATTCAGGATGCCTCTTGTGTTGGCTCAGCTGAGTCCAATCTTCCATTCGAGTTGCGAAGGAAAGCTGGGGATTGCTCTCGAGTGACTGCAGGGCCAATAGACCTCATCTAGGCTTGTGTCCAGAAGCCAATGTTCCTCTCCAGGGGCGACCGGGGATCTCGGGGTTGCCATTCCTGACGCACCCGGGGAGACAGGCATTCATCTCGAGTGGAAGCAAAGAACCCCGCTCTGCTCTCGAGT
>NW_011426858.1:0-558 GCF_000754665.1 Bison bison bison
TAGAATGAGAAGTCAAGTGGGCCTTAGGAAGCATCACTATGAACAAAGCTAGTGGAGGTGATGGAATTCCAGTTGAGCTATTTCAAATTCTAAAAGATGATGCTGTGAAAGTGCTGCACTCAATATGTCAGCAAATTTGAAAAACTTAGCAGTGGCCACAGGACTGGAAAAGGTCAGTTTTCATTCCAATTCCAAAGAAAGGCAATGCCAAAGAATGCTCAAACTACCATACAATTGCACTCATCTCACACACTAGTAAAGTAAATGCTCAAAATTCTCCAAGCCAGGTTTCAGCAATATGTGAACCGTGAACTTCAGATGTTCAAGTCTGGTTTTAGAAAAGGTCAGAGGAACCAGAGATCAAATTGACCAACATCCGCTGGATCATGGAAAAAGCAAGAGAGTTCCAGAAAAGCATACTATTTCTGCTTTATTGACTATGCCAAAGCCTTTGACTGTGTGGATCACAATAAAACTGTGGGAAATTCTTGAAGAGATGGGAATACCAGACCACCTGACCTGTCTTTTGAGAAACCTATATGCAGGTCAGGAAGTGAC
>NW_011426859.1:0-681 GCF_000754665.1 Bison bison bison
TTGCCAGTTGAGCAGCATGATTGGTCACTGCTGAGCTCCATGCTTATTGCCTGCTGATTGCGTGGTTCGTGTCTGCTCAGCTCTTTGAGTATTGCCTCCTGAGGTCCCTGTTCGGTCGCCACCTGCCGGGGATCAGCCCCAACTGATCCAGGGTATTCGAAGGAGAGATGGCCTAGGCGACTATTTATATGCTAATCAGAGATGTCAAGAATAATAGTATGAGGAGAGCTCAGTAGGAAAATTCAGTGGAGAAAAGAGACTGAGTAGCTTGGTTTACGCGGAAGACCAATCAAACTTCAAGACAAGAAGTTTGCACCACTTACGTAGGCCGCAGGCGCCCTCTCGGATAGCGAAAGGTGCCTCACCCTAGACAGCTTCTCGAGTGGGTCTTAGCAGCCCAGGCATAATTGGTAAGCCTGGTGGGTTCCACGCTCCAGATGGAGACTCAGCTGGAAGTTAAAGGGAAGAATGACAAGGAACTTTATGAATTGGAGCTGTAAGTTAACTCTTTGACAGAGAGAGCGAGATGGTGTGGGGAAAGCCCCAGTGAAATCAGAGGTGAGAGCACAAAGCAATACAGTAGGCAGACTCCGGTTTTTTGGGGGGAGTAGTGCTCGAGAATATCCGGGTGGACTCCTGAGCTCGATCCCGCATTTGCGTATGCCGAGCCTCCTTCCTCAT
>NW_011426860.1:0-631 GCF_000754665.1 Bison bison bison
GAGGCAAGCGGAGTTCCATGCCTCAACCCAAGACGAGGCCTGACTCTCCTGTCCCCAGTCTGCAGGGACCCTGCGATCGGAGTCTGAAATCAGAGGAACCCTGAGGTTCCTGCCTCAACTGGAGATGAGGCCCTCTTCCAATGCACCAAACCCCGTGGAGTCCCGAGAGGCCCCCCCCCCACCTCCAGTTTCCCTGACTTCTCAGAGCCACCATGAGCAGCCCCCTGAGGTCACCTGCACAAGTCGAGGGAAGCCAGGGGTTCCTGCCTCAACCCGAGAAAGACCTCGAGAGACCTTCTTCAACACGTCTCGAGGCCAGGTTCCCCTACCATGACTCGAGAGCAATGATGAGCTCCCCCTCCCCACTCGCATGGAGACCCGAATTCCCTGGCGCCCCACGAGAGGCTCACTGACCTCGCCGTCGTACCTCGTGAGAAACCGCACCCTGGGGCCGCCGCTCGAGAACCACCCCGAGACTCCCCCGTCATCGCGGAGATGAGGGCCTTCGTCTCCTGCATGGCCTAGAGGCCAACCTCGCGACCTCTCTCCAAACGCCTCAGGAGGCTTGACTCCCTTTAGTCCACCCAGTGAGCTCCAAGAGAGACCCGTCGCGACTCGAGAGCAGAGCGGG
>NW_011426861.1:0-592 GCF_000754665.1 Bison bison bison
AAAGGCGAGGCCTTTCTGCGACCGCCAGGTTGTGCCAACAGAGGGCGGACTACGTGGTTCCCTACTCCACGCAGTCCCAGTTCCCTGACCTGTGGTCCGCACCCCTCCGCCGCGCCCACTGGATGCCGACCCTTGGGGACCCAGGAGCGCACGCAATGGGCGTTCCCAGCCGCCATGGCGACCGCCGAGAGGACAACGGGGAAGCCCTCCCCTACCCCCGCCAGGAGCCGCCCCCCGCCCCGCGCCGCCCCGCCCTTGCCATGCTCCCGGTGCCTTCCCAGCCGCAGTGGGGATCCCCGGAGCACAACTGGGACCGCCCCCCATCCCCGCCGCGACCCGGTTCCCGACCCGCGCCGCCCGGCTTCGCCCCGCCCCGGGCGCGCTCCCGGTGAGCCCCGCCCCCACGCCCGGTTCCAGGAGAGCCTCTGGGACCTCGCTCCCGCCGCCCGGTGAAACGGGAGGACAATCCATCCAGCCCACAGAGGCAATCCAAGCTGTCTAGAATTCAGGGATCCAACGAGGACTACGGAAAGGAAAGATGACCTGACCTAGGAGGGCCATGATATTCTATAGAACCGGACAAAAGTTGGTT
>NW_011426862.1:0-699 GCF_000754665.1 Bison bison bison
GGCTGATCTCCTTCAGAATGGACTGGTTGGATCTCCTTGCAGTCCAGGGGACTCTCAAGAGTCTTCTCCAACACCACAGTTCAAAAGCATCAATTCTTTGGCACTCAGCCTTCTTCACAGTCCAACTCTCACATCCATACATGACCACAGGAAAAACCATAGCCTTGACTAGACGAACCTTTGTTGGCAAAGTAATGTCTCTGCTTTTGAATACGCTATCTAGGTTGGCCATAACTTTCCTTCCAAGGAGTAAGCGCCTTTTAATTTCATGGCTGCAGTCACCATCTGTAGTGATTTTGGAGCCCAGAAAAATAAAATCTGTTTCCACTGTTTCCCATCTATTTCCCATGAAGTGGTGGGACCAGATGCCATGATCTTCGTTTTCTGAATGTTGAGCTTTAAGCCAACTTTTTCACTGTCCACTTTCACTTTCATCAAGAGGCTTTTGAGTTCCTCTTCACTTTCTACCATAAGGGTGGTGTCATCTGCATATCTGAGGTTATTGATATTTCTCCCGGCAGTCTTGATTCCAGCTTGTGTTTCTTCCAGTCCAGGGTTTCTCATGATGTACTCTGCATATAAGTTAAATAAACAGGGTGACAAATATACAGCCTTGATGAACTCCTTTTCCTATTTGGAACCAGTCTGTTTCTCCATGTCCAGTTCTAACTGTTGCTTCCTGACCTGCATACAGATTTC
>NW_011426863.1:0-587 GCF_000754665.1 Bison bison bison
CCCTGGGCCAACACAAGAGGCATCCTGAATTCCCCGTCGTAACTCGAGAATCCCGCCGCAACTCGAGAAAAACCACGTGGTTCACCCGTCATCGCAAGATGAAGCCATTTCCCGCTACAGCGTCTCAGGAGAAGTCCCACGTTAGGTATTGGAGGTCGAAACGGTACTTGGCACCCTTGATGCGACCCACAAAGTTTCCCTGGCATCCCGGTCTCCCTCGAGAGGAACACCGAGGTTTTCCGGCACCACTTCCTCAGATGCACTTCTACCCTCCTGATCTGGACAGGAGGGTCGACTCCCCTGCTTTGTCTAGAAGGGGTTCCCGACCTCCGGTCGCACCTCAGGATGAGGCCGGTCTCACGACGACATTCCAGACGTGGCCTCGTGGGTGGTTCCACATTCCGAAGGACCCCGATTTCCCGGTCCCCTCTTGATAAGAACCCGATGCCCGGACACCTCTTCGAACTCCACCCTGTCGAATGAAGTCAACACGAAGGGGCAGTGACTCGTCCGTGCATCGTCGGGAAAAGACCCCCAGGTTCCAAATACCACTCGACAAGTGGCCTATCTCCCCGGGAACACCTCGA
>NW_011426864.1:0-861 GCF_000754665.1 Bison bison bison
GAGATGTCCCCGGGGAGAGAGGCCGCTTGTCGAGCTGTATTTCGAACCTGGGGTTTTTTCCGAACGGTGCACGGAAAAACTGCCCCTTCGTGTGGACTTCATTCACAGGGTGGAGTTCGGAGAGGTGTCCGGGCATCGGGTTCTTCTCAAGAGGGGACCGGGACATCGGGGTCCTACGGAAGGTGGAACCACCCACGAGGCCACGTCTGGAATGTCTTCGTGAGACCGGCCTCATCCTGAGGTGCGACCGGAAGGTCGGGAACCCCTTCCAGACAAAGCAGGGGATCGACCCTCCTGTCCAGATCAGGAGGGGAGAAAGGGCTCAGAGGAGGGGGTGCCGGAAAACCTCAGTGTTCCTCTCGAGGGAGACCGGGATTTCGGGGAACTTTGTGGGTCGCATCAAGGGTGCCAAGTGCCCTTTCGACCTCCAATTCCTAACGTGGGACTTCTCCTGAGACGCTGTAGCGGGAAAGGGCTTCATCTTGCGATGACGGGGGAGCCACGTTGGTTTTCTCGAGTTACGGCGGGATTCTCGAGTTACGACGGGGAATTCAGGCTGCCTCTTGTGTTGGCCCAGGCAAGTCCAATCTTCCATTCGAGTTGCGAAGGAAAGCTGGGGATTGCTCTCGATTGACTGCAGGGCCAAGAGACCTCATCTAGGCTTGTGTCCAGAAGCCAATGTTCCTCTCCAGGGGCGACAGGGATCTCGGGGTTGCATTCCAGACGCACCCGGGGAGACAGGCATTCATCTCGAGTGGAAGCAAAGAACCCCGCTCTGCTCTCGAATCGCGACGGGTATCTCTTGGAGCTCACTGGGTGGACTCAAGGGAGTCAAGCCTCCTGAGGCGTTTGGAGAGAGGT
>NW_011426865.1:0-645 GCF_000754665.1 Bison bison bison
AAAGGTCAACGTTCAGAAAACTAAGATCATGGCATCTTGTCCCATCACTTCATGGGAAATAGATGGGGAAACAGTGGAAACAGTGTCAGACTTTATTTTCTGGGCTCCAAAATCACTGTAGATGGTGACTGCAGCCATGAATTTAAAAGACGCTTACTCCTTGGAAGGAAAGTTATGACCAACCTAGACAGAATATTCAAAAGCAGAGACATTACTTTGTCCACAAAGGTCTGTCTAGTCAAGGCTAGGTTTTTCCAGTGGTCATGTATGGATGTGAGAGTTGGAGTATAAAGAAAGCTGAGCGCCAAAGAATTGATGCTTTTGAACTGTGGTGTTGGAGAAGACTCTTGAGAGTCCCTTGGACTGCAAGGAGATCCAACCAGTCCACTCTAAAGGAGACCAGTCCTGGGTGTTCTTTGGAAGGACTGAATGCTGAAGCTGAAACTCCAATACTTTGGCCACCTCATGCAAAGAGTTGACTCATTGGAAAAGACTCTGATGCTGGGAGGATTGGGGGCAGGAGGAGAAGGGGATGACAGAGGATGAGATGGCTGAAATGGCATCACCGACTCGATGCACATGAGTTTGGGTGAACTCCGGGAATTGGTGATGGACAGGGAGGCCTGGCATGCTGCAAATTCATGG
>NW_011426866.1:0-572 GCF_000754665.1 Bison bison bison
AGTGGAGTGCCGAGAGGCCCCTCCCACCTCCAGTTTCCCTGAATTCTCAGAGCCACCATGAGAAGCGCCCTGAGGTCACCTGCACAAGTCGAGGGACACCAGGGTTTCCCGCCTCAACCCGAGAAAGACCTCGAGAGACCTTCTTCAACACGTCTCGAGGACACGATTCCCCTACTGCCGTGAGCCGGCATATTGCATATTGAGTGCATATTGCATATTGCATATTGAGTGCAGCACTTTCCACAGCATCATCTTTCAGGATCTGGAATAGCTCAACTGGAATTCTATCACTGCTGGGAGCCAGTGAGGTACTCCGCCCATGACAAAGGTCATGAGGAAGGAGGCTCGGCATACGCAAAGGCGGGATCGAGCTTCAGGAGTCCCCCTGGAAATTCTCGAGCATATACCCCCAAAACCAGAGTCTGCCTACTTTCTGCTTGTGCTTTCACCTAAACCTCTGACTTTACGGGGGGCTCTCCCCCACTACCTCTCTCTGAAAAAAGAGTTAGCTTACAGTTCCAGTTAATAATTCCTGGGTGTGACAGTGTTTAACCTACAAACTCCTTTGGAAA
>NW_011426867.1:0-672 GCF_000754665.1 Bison bison bison
GTCTAGCCACACAATCAAAGACTATTCTGCCTAAAAAGGAAGGCAATTCTGACACATGCTACCATGTGGATAAACCTTGAGGACCTTATGACAAATAAAATAAGCTAGACACAAAATGGCAAAAAATATCTGATTGCACCTATAGGACGGACCTAGGGTAGTTGAATTCATAGAGACAGAAAGTAGCATAGGGGCTGCTGGGAGTGGGAGGGAGGGGAAATGGGGAGTGAGTGTTTAGGGAGATAAAGCTTCAGTTTGGGAAGATGAGAAGGTTGAGATGGGGAAGGCGGAGGCTGCACAACAGCGTGAATGTCCTTAGTGCCACTGGACTGTCCACTTAAAAACCATTAAGATGGTAAATTTAGGTTATGCATTTTTTTAGCCACAGTTTAAAACACACACCTGCAAACATAAGGTCTTCTATTTCCCAGCTGTCAAACGAGCCAAAAGGGCCCTAAAAAGTCAACATCAGCTTTTTATAATGATTAGGACCACAAACCCCATCGATATTGGCCGCAGAGAGGACCCCAGCAGCAGCATCCCCATATAGGCTGCCCCAACTTTTATCCAAGGTCTGCCCCAGAAGTTCGCTTTCAGCTTTTGGTTGTGGTAGTTCAAGGCATATTTTCAAAGAAAAGTGAAATCTCTCATGGGACCCTGCTCAAGCCTAGA
>NW_011426868.1:0-534 GCF_000754665.1 Bison bison bison
AAGGTGTGGTGGGCTATAACAAGAAAAAGAATTAACTACAAGGGTCCCAGGTTACAAACATTAAAGCTACTACTTACACCAACTATATTAACTCAATACACTGCCAGGGACACAGCAGGTAAGGGATATGGAAACTTAGCAGCAAACATTGGCCCAACAAGTGAAAATCCCTTCACCAATACAATTTCTAATCAATCTTTAACTACTCAAAAGAATTCTGTGTTTAGACAGTTTAGAACTATCTCCTGCCTCTCACAGTTGGGAGGCTCTGAACAATCACATGTGGCCGGAAAAACCTATTCTAGGCAGGCTAGAGGATTTCCAAAGGAGTTTGTAGGTTAAACACTGTCACACCCAGGAATTATTAACTGGAGCTGTAAGCTAACTCTTTTTTCAGAGAGGTAGTGGGGGACAGCCCCCGTAAAGTCAGAGGTGTAGGTGAAAGCAACAAAGCAGAAAGTAGGCAGACTCTGGTTTTGGGGGTAGATTGCTCGAGTAATTTCCAGGGAGACTCCTGAGGCTTGATCCCGCCTT
>NW_011426869.1:0-527 GCF_000754665.1 Bison bison bison
GTACCGTTTCGACCTCCAATTCCTAACGTGGGACTTCTCCTGAGACGCTGTTCCGGGTAAGGGCTTCATCTTGCGATGACGGGGGAACCACGTGGTTTTTCTCGAGTTGCGGCGGGATTCTCGAGTTACGACGGGGAATTCGGGATGCCTCTTGTGTTGGCCCAGGGAAGTCCAATCTTCCATTCGAGTTGCGAAGGAAAGATGGGGATTGCTCTCGAGTGACTGCAGGGCCAATAGACCTCATCTAGGCTTGTGTCCAGAAGCCAATGTTCCTCTCCAGGGGCGACTGGGATCTCGGGGTTGCATTCTATACGCACCCGGGGAGACAGGCATTCATCTCGAGTGGAAGCAAAGAACCCCGCTCTGCTCTCGAGTCGCGACGGGTATCTCTTGGAGCTCACTGGGTGGACTAAAGGGAGTCAAGCCTCCTGAGGCGTTTGGAGAGAGGTCGCGAGGTTGGCCTCTAGGCCATGCAGGAGACGAAGGCCCTCATCTCCGCGATAACGGGGGGAGTCTCGGGGTGGTTC
>NW_011426870.1:0-644 GCF_000754665.1 Bison bison bison
AAGGGAGAGTGGTCTCGTGGCTTTCATACCTAAATTCACCAGCATCAGGTCTACTTTTGGGATAGCTGGGGGGTCCTGAGGCTTCAGAGTACACGCCTCAGCCCTGAGTTGTTCCTCCTGTCGAGTGATAGCTACAGTAATTAAAAAGCCCCTCATTTACTGCACAGATGGATGGCTGTGTTGGTCTGAGGAGGTGAAAGACCAGGCTCAGGGCCTGCTGGTTGGGTTGGTGAGAGCTGAAAGCTAACACAAAGCCTTAGCCTTGCCCTGGACCCTGGAGTGTGTTGCTGGTGGGTTGAGCCAGGGGTGTGCACTATGGTAAACCATTCCTAGCTTCTGATGGACTTTGAGGAGATTATCTTAAGAATGTGTGAGTTGGGGGTACTGATTTCCTGTTGAGTGATACGCTTTAATCCTTCCCCATCTAACTCCTTTCTTCCTGCCTACCTGAGATCCTCTTCCGAGAGCTGGAGGTGCGGCAGGTTGCCCTGAGACATCTCATTCACTTCCTTAAGGAGATAGGTGATCAGAAGCTGCTTTTAGACCTCTTTAGGTAAGAACCGATCATCTGGTCTGTAAAGTTTGTTAAGTACTTAGTTCAGAGCACGCTGGGTGATACTGCAAAGAGACACTGCCCCTTTTTT
>NW_011426871.1:0-624 GCF_000754665.1 Bison bison bison
GGTCACAAAGAGCTGGACACGACTGAGCGACTGAACTGAACAGAACTGAACACACGTAAAGGAATAAAATATGGTAGGGTTTTTTCCTAATAGGATGCTCCTGTTTCTGAGATAACATAGTTCCATCCAAATGCCAATTCCTAAGTATGATTTAATCTGAATAATAATGTTCTTTATATCTGAATAGCACTTCTACCTATAAGAACACTCAGGTATAATTAATCCTTTTCCTGTTCTGGAAACTGAGGCACAGAGTGGTTCAGTGACTTGCCCATGATTACACAGCTTGCATTACACCTGCAGTTAAGTGTTTAGATTTCAAACCAACTTTTGTTCAAGTTTAACATCTACTTCTCATCACTGTAATATGGTTTAAAAAGAGAGACTCCATATCAAGAGCCTAATTACGAAGAAGGTACAACTTACACATGCATACACATTAGTTAACAACTGGCTGCTGATATTTTTTTTAATCTGGAATAGCACTTAATATGTTAATACAAGTCTTAATATGTTAGTGTGGAGAAGGAAATGGCACCCCACTCCAGTACTTTTGCCTAGAAAATCCCATGGACGGAGGAGCCTGGTGGGCTGCAGTGCATGGGGTCGCTAAGAGTCAGACAC
>NW_011426872.1:0-559 GCF_000754665.1 Bison bison bison
AGAGTCAGGCCTCGTCTTGGGTTGAGGCATGGAACTCCGCTTGCCTCTCGAGGTGTTCCCGGGGAGACAGGCCACTTGTCGAGCGGTATTTGGAACCTGGGGGTCTTTTCCCGACGATGCACGGGCGAGTCACTGCCCCTTCGTGTTGACTTCATTCACAGGGTGGAGTTCGAAGAGGTGTCCGGGCATCGGGTTCTTATCAAGAGGGGACCGGGAAAATAGGGTTCCTCGGAATATGGAACCACCCACGAGGCCACGTCTGGAATGTCGTCGTGAGACCGGCCTCATCCTGAGGTGTGACAGGAAGTTCGGGAACCCCTTCCAGACAAATCAGGGGAGTCGACCCTCCTGTCCAGATCAGGAGGTAGAAGGGGCTCAGAGGAAGTGGTGCCGGAAAACCTCGGTGTTCCTCTCGAGGGAGACCGGGATGTCGGGGAACTTTGTGGGTCGCATCGAGGGTGCCAAGTACCGTTCGACCTCCAATACCTAACGTGGGACTTCTCCTGAGACACTGTAGCGGGAAAGGCTTCATCTTGCGATGACGGGGGAACCACGTGGA
>NW_011426873.1:0-509 GCF_000754665.1 Bison bison bison
GCATGCATGCATTGGAGAAGGAAATGGCAACCCACTCCAGTATTCTTGCCTGGAGAATCCCATGGACAGAGGAGCCTGATGGGCTGTGTCTACGGGGTCGCACAGAGTCAGACACGGCTGAAGCAACTTAGCAGCAGCAGCAGTGTGGATACGTCAATGCTACTTTCTCAATTCAGCACACACTCCCTTCCCTCTTCTCCAGTGTCCATATGTCCATTTTTTATGTCTGTGTCTCTATTGCTGCTCTCCAAACAGGCTCATATACTATTTTCTGTATTCCACATGTGTGCGTTAGTATATGGTATTTGTTTTCTGGCTGACTTCACTCTGTATGACAGACTTGAGGTCCATCCACGTCTCTACAAATGACCCAGTTTCATTCCTTTCTGTGGCTGAGTCGTATTTCATTGTGTATATGTACCATATCTTCTTTATCTATTCCTCTGTTGATGGGCATTTAGGTGGTTTCCATGTCCTGTTGCGAATAGTACTGCAGTGAATATTGGGGT
>NW_011426874.1:0-847 GCF_000754665.1 Bison bison bison
TTCTTGGATTGATCCTTTGATCATTATGTAGTGACCTTCTTTGTCTCTTTTCACAGCCTTTGTTTTAAAGTCTATTTTATCTGATATGAGTATTGCTACTCCTGCTTTCTTTTGGTCCCTATTTGCATGGAAAATCTTTTTCCAGCCCTTCACTTTCAGTCTGTATGTGTCCCCTGTTTTGAGGTGGGTCTCTTGTAGACAACATATGTAGGGGTCTTGTTTTTGTATCCATTCAGCCAGTCTTTGTCTTTTGGTTGGGGCATTCAACCCATTTACATTTAATGTAATTACTGATAAGTATGTTCCCGTTGCCATTTACTTTATTGTTTTGGGTTTGAGTTTATACTACCGTTTTTGTGTTTCCTGTCTAGAGAATATCCTTTAGTATTTGTTGGAGAGCTGGGTTTGGTGGTGCAGAATTCTCTCAGTCTTTTGCTTTGTCTAGAAAAAGTCTTTTGATTTCTCCTTCATACTTGAATGAGATCCTTGCTGGGTACAATATCTGGGCTGTAGGTTATTTTCTTTCATCATTTTAAGTATGTCTTGCCATTCCCTCCTGGCTTGAAGAGTTTCTATTGAAAGATCAGCTGTTATCCTTATGGGAATTCCCTTGTGTGTTATTTGTTGTTTTTCCCTTGCTGCTTTTAATATTTGTTCTTTGTGTTTGATCTTTGTTAATTTGATTAATATGTGTCTTGGGGTGTTTCTCCTTGGGTTTATCCTGTTTGGTACTCTCTGGGTTTCTTGGACTTGGGTGATTATTTCCTTCCCCATTTTAGGGAAGTTTTCCACTATTATCTCCTCAAGTATTTTCTCATGGTCTTTCTTTTTGTCTTCTTCTTCTGGA
>NW_011426876.1:0-615 GCF_000754665.1 Bison bison bison
CCTCTTCTTTTCCAATCAGGATTCTTTTTATATCTTTTTTTTCTTTGAAAAGTGTGGCTAGAATTTCCAAAACTAGTAGTGATGAGTATGGGCACCCTTGTCTTAATGCTGATTTTAAAGGAAATGTTTTAAGTTTTTGATTATTGATAATAATGTTTGAAGTGGTTTTGTCATATTAGGCTTTCATTATATTGAGGTATGTTCCATCTATGACTACTTTGGCAGAGTTTTTTGTTTTTCATAAAAATCTCTGAATTTTATTGAATTCAAATTTGAATTTTCTTCTGTTTTGGAGAAGGCAATGACACCCCACTCCAGTACTCTTGCCTGGAAAATCCCATGGACGGAGGAGCCTGGAAGGCTGCAGTCCATGGCATTGCTAAGAGTTGGACACGACTGAGCGACTTCACCTTCACTTCTCACTTTCATGCATTGGGGGGAGGAAATGGCAACCCACTCCAGTGTTCTTGCCTGGAGAATCCCAGGGGACGGGGAAGCCTGGTGGGCTGCCGTCTATGGGGGTCGCACGGTAATCAGACACGACTGAAGTGACTTAGCAGCAGCAGCTGTTTAGCCTCCAAATTATTTGTGTTTCCTCTATGTTTTTTCTCCTGC
>NW_011426877.1:0-548 GCF_000754665.1 Bison bison bison
TGATTCCTTGGAACCCGGAAAGCTGGTTCTTTTCATATGCAATTCCAAACCAGGAGCTCCTTCCCAAAGCCTGCCTGGCCGCCAGCCCCACCCCCCACTCCCCAGAAAAAACGGCTCAAAGAAATCTTTTCCATCTCAGGCGGAAAACTGGAAGATGTCTTGTCTTGTCTGTCTGGATTGATGTCTGTGTCAGTGTGAGCCTTGTGATTTTTGATAATAGTGCTCAAGTTCTGAGTTCTTATTTCAATGGTCTCAAGACAAGGCAGCCCTTGCAAACCCAACTGCTTCCAATACAAGAAAACTTTGACCTCAGGGAATGTCAGAGTCCCGTGAACTGGGAACTAGTCAATATGAAATATCTAGTAGTTTTGTTTTGCTCCTCTACTGTAGACATGTCTAAGAGTCATCAACATGAAGCAACAAAATGTTCATAGTGCCTTCGGTTTGTTACTAAGGTAAAAATTGACTATATCGTTATATCTGTCACAAGCTTGTCAACAAGAAAGTACCTACGAAAGAACAGGAAACAAAAACGAAAAATTAAATGT
>NW_011426878.1:0-624 GCF_000754665.1 Bison bison bison
ATCTTTTTCAGCCACGGTGTAGAATTTCCAGTGTGCCAGTCTTGCATCCTCGTGACATCCGTGGCAAAGCATTTGGTTCATGTTGACAGTATTGAAAGGGAATTTTTTTTTTTAATTCCTTTTCTAGATTATTATTTGTCTAGTGTATACAAGTAAAACTAGTGTACTCATTCATTTTTATTCACTTTGTCACAGCTTGAGAGTTGTCTTTCCTTTTCTTTGTCTTTCTCGAACTTTAAGTAGTATCCTGGCACATACATGTACTGCCTCACCCCTAACCCTCAGTCATGTGTTCCAAGAACTTCTGTCCGTTGATTTATTTGTTTTTGGTAACATTGAATTCGTTTTGACTATGCTGGGTCTTTGCTGCTCGCTGGAAGTTGCTAGGACCTCTGGACTGCAGTCTCCCATCTCTTGCTGCCTCTTGTTGACCTGTGCAGAATCCTGGTTGGTGGGAGCTTGTTAGTTCCTTGTTCCTTACCCGGACCTCCTGTGGTAAGTGTTTTCTCTCCTCTGTGGCCTGGTAAGGCTGGGTGGTCATTGGCATCCCAAAGGTGGCTAGAAGTCAATGATTTAGGCAGGCTTGTGAATAGATATGGGAGAAGGCAATGGCACCCCACTCTT
>NW_011426879.1:0-563 GCF_000754665.1 Bison bison bison
ATTAATGGGCGGACTTTCAAGAAGACCATTTGCAGGTATAAATTTCTTCCATACAGATTTCAAACAAGCAGCACAGGGAAAGATGCTCAATGTCGATTATTGGTAGAGAAATTCAATTCACAGCGACAACAAGCAATCACTAGGGAACACATAGAATGGCCACCACGAAAAAGTCTGGAAAAAGAACCGCTGACCCAAATGGGGAGAAAGGGAAGCCCTCCTATGTTGTCGCTGGGATCCTACATTTCAGTTTGCTACTTGTGAAGCATTTGGATTACAATTCCATTTGCTAGACCATAGGGTTTCAGTCAATTTCCCCCTCTCTCATCTACTAAAGTGCACTAACTCTATTTTTGGAGTCACCAAGCAGGTGTCACACATGCAGGACATTCTTCCCTCCCTTTTAAATCAATAACTGTATACATGGAAAGGAAAGAAAAGGAATAGCTGTTTAATAAGCAGCTATAATTGTGATCCAACTTCTTGGCTGGTTATTTCTCACACCCTGGGCTGGGGAACTGAGGTTTTAGCCTAAGGCAACAGCTTCAAACACATCGTTTAAT
>NW_011426880.1:0-554 GCF_000754665.1 Bison bison bison
GATCCTTGGGGACCCAGGAGCGCACGCAATGGGAGTTCCCAGCCGCCACGGCGACCCCCGAGAGGACAACGGGGAAGCCCTCCCCCACCCCCGCCAGGAGCCGCCCCCCGCCCCGCGCCGCCCCGCCCCTGCCATGCTCCCGGTGCCTTTCCATCCGCAGTGGGGATCCCCGGAGCACAACTGGGACCGCCCCCCATCCCCGCCGCGACCCGGTTCCCGACCCGCGCCGCCCGGCTTCGCCCCGCCCGGGCGCGCTCCCGGTGCGCTGCCCACCTTCACCACCGGCTCCCGGGTGAACCCCCGCCCCCACGCCCGGTTCCAGGAGAGCCTCTGGGACCTCGCTCCCGCCGCCCGGTGAAACGGGAGGACAATCCCATCCAGCCCACAGAGGCAATCCCAAGCTGTCTAGAATTCAGGGATCCAACGAGGACTACGGAAAGGAAAGATGACCTGACCTAGGAGGGCCATGATATTCTCTAGAACCGGACAAAGTTGGTTTCCAAGGAAACTTGATTCCTTGGAACCCGGAAAGCTGGTTCTTTTCATATGCAATT
>NW_011426881.1:0-521 GCF_000754665.1 Bison bison bison
ATGGGGATTTGGAATGATCTTTTCGCATCTGTAACTATTGGTAGGGGAAAAGAGAATGACCAATTTTCCAACTGTTTTGGATGAAACAACAATTTCTGGGATTCACAGTTCGTATCAGAGTTGTTTAACCAGCAAAGTGCTGAAGTGATTAAATATGGAACCATGAAGCTAAAGCTCAAGAAGACTGGTCAGAAACGTTTCTGGAACGAGCCTTTGGCTGTAGTAGCTATTTCTGCTTTCTTGGTCGGTGATGAAATGTACTACAGTCAGTCTGCTAAATTATCCAGAGGAAGGTTTACTTTGGTGGTTTTAAGGTATCTTCTTTCAAAATTTTGATGTGGCAGCACATCCCTTAACAGCTCATTTCCTGAGGGATATTGAGCAAGAGCCAAATCCAGGAAAAAAAGGAAGTTTAAACTCTTTGACCTCCCTGTGAACCCTATCCTTGTTTAAACATATAAGACACTCTCATAATCTGGGTTATACGAAACACTGCCACAAAGGTGCTGAGTATTTATTAT
>NW_011426882.1:0-630 GCF_000754665.1 Bison bison bison
GTGTTTGGAAGTGACTGACTACAATAGGTTTATACAGTGTTCCTCAATGCCAGAAATCACAATTTGCATGTTAAAATTTAGTGAAGTCTTAATCCTAATGGGAATAAGACATGTAAAGATACACAAAAATATCTGAAATATAATCTTAGTAAAAATAGGCAGAATTTCTTATTGGGACACAATATGTATATTTCACTAAAATAAAAAAAACATATATTTGATTAAATAACTTAAATATGGATTTTATTGAAATGTACCCATTCAAAGATTTTTGACAAATAGAATTATAATAGCAATTCAAATAAATTTCATTCCAAAATAAGACAAAATAATGTATGTTTTATTTAGAAGAATTATCAGGAGAATATATATAGGACACTGTGGCATTGAGACCCCCCCCCCCCA
This sequence comes from Bison bison bison, assembly GCF_000754665.1. Lineage (NCBI taxonomy): Eukaryota > Metazoa > Chordata > Mammalia > Artiodactyla > Bovidae > Bison > Bison bison. The sequence continues at coordinate 406 of NW_011426882.1, forward strand.
TAGGAAACTGAATCCAGACGTAAAAGTCAAACTGAATAGAATTAATAAAGAGGTTATTCAAGAGTTATGATCAGGGTTAAGATAATAGGCATAATGTAGGGAATAGGCATAAAAGTATCAAGTCTTCAAAAAACTGACAACAACATGAAGAACTGATCTATCAACCCAGAGAAGGAACTGGGTTAGCTAGTACCTGGAGAGAGTTCATAGCCTTGGAAGAAGAAT
>NW_011426883.1:0-585 GCF_000754665.1 Bison bison bison
CGATGCACGGGCAAGTCACTACCCCTTCGTGTTGACTTCATTCACAGGGTGGAGTTCGAAGAGGTATCCGGGCATCGGGTTCTTATCAAGAGGGGACCGGGAAATCGGGGTCCTTCGGAATGTGGAACCACCCACGAGGCCACGTCTGGAATGTCGTCGTGAGACCGGCCTCATCCTGAGGTGCGACTGGAGGTCGGGAACCCCTTCTAGACAAAGGAGGGGAGTCGACCATCCTGTCCAGATCAGGAGGGTAGAAGTGGCTCTGAGGAAGTGGTGCCGGAAAACCTCGGTGTTCCTCTCGAGGGAGACCGGGATGCCGGGGAACTTTGTGGGTCGCATCAAGGGTGCCAAGTAACGTTTTGACCTCCAATAACTAACGTGGGACTTCTCCTGAGGCGCTGTAGCGGGAAATGGCTTCATCTTGCGATGACGGGTGAACCACGTGGTTTTTCTCGAGTTGCGGCGGGATTCTCGAGTTACGACGGGGAATTCAGGATGACTCTTGTGTTGGCCCAGGGAAGTCCAATCTTCCATTCGAGTTGTGAAGGAAAGCTGGGGATTGCTCTCGAGTGACTGCAGGGCCAA
>NW_011426884.1:0-543 GCF_000754665.1 Bison bison bison
ATGGATTGACCTGCACCCTCCCATCCTGTCAGACCCTTTGGACACGCTTGAAGAGGTCTTTGGCCTCGGCCAGAAAACAAGCCGAGATAAACAAACACGTTTTTTGTCTGTGTTTTTGAACAGGGCGGAAGATGATGCGTGGCCGTGGATTTGGAGAGAAACCTACGCCTCTCACACGCCTGAAGGCAGGAAGTTCTCAGGGGGACGGAACCTGCCTTCACTTCTCAGGGGGACTGGGACGGTCCCCTCGCCTCGCGCGCCGCACCCCCCCCCCCCACCCCCGACCCCGACCCTTAGCCCAGCCCCCCCACGCCCGTCTCCCTAACCTCACACTCCCCCACCCCACCCCCATCCCGGCCACCGAGGGGGGCCCGGGGAGGGATGGCTGTCTCAGCCCCGGTTCTGAGATGTCACTTGTGAACCCGCTCTAGGCCGAGATGCCAGATGGCCGCCCTGCCGCTTGGTGTCCGTCTCCATCACCCATGCCCGAAAGGCACGTGAGATCACGGACAGCACATCAGATCAGATCAGATCAGATCACAT
>NW_011426885.1:0-593 GCF_000754665.1 Bison bison bison
AGCGAGGGATCTAGGTGGAGGCATTGGAGAGAGCATCCGGTGTCCCGCCATGCCTCGCAGGAGCCGGCGGGGGCAATTGAGGTCAAGGGACGTGTGGAATGTGAAAAGGCGGGAAAACCCAGAGCGGTTTGGAAGGCAAGGCAGGCTGGGCAAGGGGGCGTGGCCGGCCACGTCAAAGGGACCCCAGGGGAATTCCCGGGCAGTTAGCTCTCTGGGCACTGCTGACGGCCCCTGGGCCCGGGGTTGACCCCACCCGCTGCGTGGGAGGGCCACAAACCAAAGCCCCCGAACTGCCCGCCCAGCCCAACGGTGGACCTTGGGGGTCTGGGGGCACGGGCCGGGCCCGTGGAAGCCCACTGGCTCCACTGGATTCTTGTCCAGGGTCTCTCCTGCGAAAGAGGCCAGGGGCGTCCCCTCCATCTACGCACCCACCCCTATTTACCATAAATAGGGGCGGAGCCGCCTCCCGCTCTCCAAGGTCCCTGAGCGGCTGGGTCCCGGCCCACTAGGCCAGCAGTCTGCAGCGTCCGTGCGGCTCTCCCACCATGGCTTCGTCCGGCTCCTCCAGCACCTCACGCGGTACGTTCGCCCTC
>NW_011426886.1:0-564 GCF_000754665.1 Bison bison bison
CTTCGTGTTGACTTCATTCACAGGGTGGAGTTCGGAGAGGTGTGCGGGCATCGGGTTCTTATCTAGAGGGGACCGGGAAATCGGGGTGCTTCGCAATGTGGAAGCACCCGCGAGGCCACGTCTGGAATGTCGTCGTGAGACCGGCCTCATCCTGAGGTGCGACCGGAAGGTCGGGAACCCCTTCCAGACAAAGCAGGGGAGTCGACCCTCCTGTCGAGATCAGGAGGGTAGAAGGGGCTCAGAGGAAGTGGTGCCGGAATACCTCGGTGTTCCTCTCCAGGGAGACCGGGATGCCGGGGAACTTTGTGGGGGCGCATCAAGGGTGCCAAGTACCGTTTCGACCTCCAATTCCTAACGTGGGACTTCTCCTGAGACGCCGTAGCGGGACAGGGCTTCATCTTGCGATGACGGGGGAACCACGTGGTTTTTCTCGAGTTGCGGCGGGATTCTCGAGGTTCGACGGGGAATTCGGGATGCCTCTTGTGTTGGCCCAGGGACGTCCAATCTTCCATTCGAGTTGCGAGGCAAGCTGGGGATTGCTCTCGAGTGACTGCAGGGCCAATA
>NW_011426887.1:0-551 GCF_000754665.1 Bison bison bison
ATTCCTTGGAACCCGGAAAGCTGGTTCTTTTCATATGCAATTCCAAACCAGGAGCTCCTTCCCAAAGCCTGCCTGGCCGCCAGCCCCACCCCCCACTCCCCAGAAAACACGGCTCAAAGAAATCTTTTCCATCTCAGGCGGAAAACTGGAAGATGTCTTGTCTTGTCTGTCTGGATTGATGTCTGTGTCAGTGTGAGCCTTGTGATTTTTGATAATAGTGCTCAAGTTCTGAGTTCTTATTTCAATGGTCTCAAGACAAGGCAGCCCTTGCAAACCCAACTGCTTCCAATACAAGAAAACTTTGACCTCAGGGAATGTCAGAGTCCCGTGAACTGGGAACTAGTCAATATGAAATATCTAGTAGTTTTGTTTTGCTCCTCTACTGTAGACATGTCTAAGAGTCATCAACATGAAGCACAAAATGTTCATAGTGCCTCGGTTTGTTCTAAAGGTAAAATTGACTATATCGTTATATCTGTCACAAGCTTGTACAACAAGAAAGTACCTACGAAAAGAACAAGGAAACAAAAACGAAAAATTAAATGTAGATA
>NW_011426888.1:0-502 GCF_000754665.1 Bison bison bison
ATCGTCGGGAGAAGACCCCCAGGTTCCAAATACCGCTCGACAAGTGGCCTGTCTCCCCGGGAACACCTCGAGAGGCAAGCGGAGTTCCATGCCTCAACCCAAGACGAGGCCTGACTCTCCTGTCCCAATTCTGCAGGGACCTTGCGATCGGAGTCTGAAGTCAGAGGAACCCTGAGGTTCCTGCCTCAACTGGAGATGAGGCCCTCTTCCAATGCACCAAACCCAGTGGAGTGCCGAGAGGCCCCTCCCACCTCCAGTTTCCCTGACTTCTCAGAGCCACCATGAGAAGCGCCCTGAGGTCACCTGCACAAGTCGAGGGACACCAGGGTTTCCCGCCTCAACCCGAGAAAGACCTCGAGAGACCTTCTTCAACACGTCTCGAGGACAGATTCCCCTACTGCCGTGAGCCCGGCATATTGCATATTGAGTGCATATTGCATATTGCATATTGAGTGCAGCACTTTCCACAGCATCATCTTTCAGGATCTGGAATAGCTCAACT
>NW_011426889.1:0-544 GCF_000754665.1 Bison bison bison
CTTGGGTTGAGGCATGGAACTCCGCTTGCCTCTCGAGGTGTCCCCGGGGAGAGAGGCCACTTGTCGAGCGGTATTTGGAACCTGGGGGTCTTTTCCGGACGATGCACGGGCGAGTCACTGCCCCTTCGTGTTGACTTCATTCACAGGGTGGAGTTCGGAGAGGTGTCCGGGCATCGGGTTCTTACCAAGAGGGGACCGGGAAATCGGGGTGCTTCGCAATGTGGAAGCACCATGAGACCGGCCTCATCCTGAGGTGCGACCGGAAGGTCGGGAACCCCTTCCAGACAAAGCAGGGGAGTCGACCCTCCTGTGGAGATCAGGAGGGTAGAAGGGGCTCAGAGGAAGTGGTGCCGGAAAACCTCGGTGTTCCTCTCCAGGGAGACCGGGATGCCCGGGAACTTTGTGGGGGCGCATCAAGGGTGCCAAGTACCGTTTCGACCTCCAATTCCTAACGTGGGACTTCTCCTGAGACGCTGTAGCGGGAAAGGGCTTACATCTTGCGATGGACGGGGGAACCACGTGGTTTTTCTCGAGTTGCGGCGGG
>NW_011426890.1:0-640 GCF_000754665.1 Bison bison bison
CCTAAAAAGTCTGAAACAGATCAAAACTGATTACCAGTGAATAGATTGCAGAAGGGGAGTTTTCCTGGCTCTGAGTGCTCCAAAGGAGAAAGACAGGAGAATGGAGATAATCTGGGAATTGGGGAAAGTGCAGAGATGTGTCTGTCTGCATTTCTGGCCTTAAATAGATTCTGCCAGACCCTTGATAAGAGGCCAGAAAGTGTTGCCCGATGAGCCTCTATGGTTCTAAATGCAGTCCAGCATGTCCAGTAGCGCCATCCCTTTAAAAGCAGTAAGCAGTCTCTGGAGGCCACTATTTGCTGCTTCCATGCTTGGGTTTCCCGGGTGGTGCTAGTGGTAAAGAACCCGCCTGCCACGCTCGTTTGGTTTTAAGATGATAGCCCTTTAACAAGGCCATAAACACTACAAAGACCTTTACTTCTGGCCTCCACCTACCTTTCAGACTTACTTCACCTTCTTATACCTCTTGTTTGTGTCTCCACTCAGTAAACTCTTTCCTGTCTCTGGAACATCATAGATTCGAGTTCTATCCCTTTGGCATGAAATTTGAAACCACCCTCTCACCAAACTACTTTTTTCTCCTCTTCTCTCTTTTCCCTTCTCATTCTCCCTCTCTGTCTCTCCTCCTGTCTCCATCCCT
>NW_011426891.1:0-537 GCF_000754665.1 Bison bison bison
TGGCTGTGGAGCCTGCCTCCCCCAAGCCAGGGGCACCGGGACCCTGATTCCCTCCGTGCGGCGCTTAGTCTGGGCGGGGAAGCACCAGCTTGGGAATGCAGCCTGGGGCGCTTCCTTTCCCTCGGAAAGAGCTCTCCCTGCGGGAGGCTTTGGCAGTGTGCACACCCCCAGCCCCTAAGCCCTCTGCAAGGACGCCTGGCTCCTAGGTCCGAAGGGAAGGCGAGAGCTGAGCTGAGGCAGCAGTCAGGCACCGGTCACGTCTCCCACACTCCCGCAGCCTGCTCCTTCCCGGGCGCGAACGCGAGAAGCTGGGCAGGGCTTGGGGAGGCTCGCCCAGGCCAGAGCAGCCTCTCGGCCGGGGCTCTGTGCTATCGCGCCTGGGCGCAGAGCTGGAGCTCCGCCGGTGTGGAAGCTCACTCGGTCCTTCCCAGTAACAGGCTTGCAAGCACCCGCCGGCAGCCGGCCTCTTCTCTCCCGTCGTTCCGGGCATTGGGCTCCAAACCTGGGGCCAAAGTACTGCCCGGAGCTCACTGATCA
>NW_011426892.1:0-828 GCF_000754665.1 Bison bison bison
AAGAAATAAAAGGAATCCAAATTGGAAAAGAAGAAGTAAAACTCTCATTGTTTGCAGACGACATGATCCTCTACATAGAAAACCCTAAAGACTCTACCAGATTAGCTCTACTAGAGCTAATCAATGAATATAGTAAAGTTGCAGGATATAAAATTAACATGCAGAAATCCCTTGCATTCCTATACACTAACAATGAGAAAAAAGATAGAGAAATTAAGGAAACAATTCCATGCACCATTGCAATGAAAAGAATAAAATACATAGGAATATATCTACCTAAAGAAACTAAAGACCTATATATAGAAAACTATAAAACACTGGTGAAAGAAATAAAAGAAGACACTAATAGATTGGTGCTACAGTGGCTTAGAGTTCACCTGCCAATGGAAGGGACATGCACTTGATCCCTGGTCTGAGAAGGTCCCACCTGCCACAGAGAAACTAAGCCTGCAGCTACTGAGCCTGTGTGGCCTAGAGCCTGTGGCCCACAACAGGAGAGGCCACCTCAGTGAGAAGCCTGTGCACCGCAATGAAGAGCAGCCCCACTCGCTGCACCAGAGAAAGCACGCGTGCAACAACAAAGACCCGGAGGAGCCATAAAAACAAATAAATACAATTTAAATGGAATGTCTAAAACAGATAAATACACAGAAACAGAAAAGCAGACTGGCAGTCACCAGAATACGGGGCAGGGTAGGGTAAATGCAGGGTATAGAGAGTCTTCTTTTGGCATGAAAAAACATTTTCAAACCAGACAGTAGTCACAGTTGCACAATACTGTGAATGTACTAAATGTCACATTTAAACAAGGTCAATTTTATGTTACAT
>NW_011426893.1:0-841 GCF_000754665.1 Bison bison bison
CTTTGGATTGATCACTGAGGAAGGCTTTCTTATCTCTCCTTGCTATTCTTTGGAACTCTGCATTCAAATGGGTATATCTTTCCTTTTCTCCTTTGCCTTTTGCTTCTCTTCTTTTCACAGCTATTTGTGTGGCCTCCTCAGAAAACCATTTTGCCTTTTTTGCATTTCTTTTTTTGGGGGGATGGTCTTGATTACTGTTTCCTGTACAATGTCACCAACTTCCGCCCATAATTCTTCAGGCATTCTATCAGATTTATTCCTTTGAATCTCTTTTATCACTTCCACTACATAATTGTAAGGGATTTGATTTAGGTCATACCTGAATTGTCTAGTGGTTTTCCCGACTTTCTTCAATAGAAGTATGAATTTAGCAATAAAGAGTTCATGATCTGAGCCACAGTCAGCTTCCGGTCTTGTTTTTGTCTGACTGTATAGAGCTTCTCTATCTTGGTCTGCAAAGAGTATAATCTGTCTGATTGTGGTGTTGACCATCTGGTGATGTCCATGTGTAGTAGTCTTCTCTTGTGTTGTTGGAAGAGGGTGTTTGCTATGACCAGCGTGTTCTCCTGGCAAAACTCTATTAGTCTATGCCCTGCTTCATTCTGTACTCCAAGGCTAAATTTGCTGTTACTCCAGCTATTTCTTGACAAATTAAGGTGCGTGAGTGTAAAGTCACTTCATTCGTGTCCCACTCTGTGCGACCCTATGTGCTGTAGCCTGCCAGGCTCCTCTGTCCATGGTATTCTCCAGGCAAGAACAATGGAGTGGATTGCCATGCCCTCCTCCAGGGGATCTTCCCGACCCACATAGTGGCACCTGTGAAGCTGCACAAATTAGGGGG
>NW_011426894.1:0-925 GCF_000754665.1 Bison bison bison
GTCAGGCCTCGTCTTGGGTTGAGGCATGGAACTCCGCTTGCCTCTCGAGGTGTCCCCGGGGAGAGAGGCCACTTGTCGAGCGGTATTTGGAACCTGGGGGTCTTTTCCGGACGATGCACGGGTGAGTCACTGCCCCTTCGTGTTGACTTCATTCACAGGGTTGAGTTCGGAGAGGTGTCCGGGCATCGGGTTCTTACCAAGAGGGGACGGGAAATCGGGGTGCTTCGCAATGTGGAAGCACCCACGAGGCCACGTCTGGAATGTCGTCGTGAGACCGGCCTCATCCGGAGGTGCGACCGGAAGGTCGGGAACCCCTTCCATACAAAGCAGGGGAGTCGACCCTCCTGTGGAGATCAGGAGGGTAGAAGGGGCTCGAGAGGAAGTGGTGCCGGAAAACGTCGGTGTTCCTCTCCAGGGAGACCGGGATGCCGCGGAACATTGTGGGGGCGCATCAAGGGTGCGAAGTTCCGTTTCGGCCTCCAATTCCGAACGTGGGACTTCTCCTGAGACTCTGTAGCGGGAAAGGCTTCATCTTGCGATGACGGGGGAACCACGTGGTTTTTCTCGAGTTGCGGTGGGATTCTCGAGTTACGACGGGGAATTCGGGATGCCTCTTGTGTTGGCCCAGGGAAGTCCAATCTTCCATTCGAGTTGCGAAGGCAAGCTGGGGATTGCTCTCGAGTGACTGCAGGGCCAATAGACCTCAGTCTAGGCTTGTGTCCAGAAGCCAATGTTCCTCTCCAGGGGCGACCGGGATCTCGGGGTTGCATTCCAGACGCACCCGGGGAGACAGGCATTCATCTCGAGTGGAAGCAAAGAACCCCGCTCTGCTCTCGAGTCGCGACGGGTATGTTTGGAGCTCACTGGGTGGACTAAAGGGAGTCAAGCCTCCTGAGGCGTTTGGAGAGAGGTCGCGAGGTTGGCC
>NW_011426895.1:0-589 GCF_000754665.1 Bison bison bison
CGCGGCCACTCCAGACCCGGCCGCGCTCGCTGAGCGGGGCCTCCCCCCGATCCCATTCGCTGCTCAGGCCCGCGCGGCCCCGGACGTGTCGGTCTTCGGCGCCCGCCGCCTCCCAACCCCCGCGGCCCAGGGGCCTCTGAACCTGCTGCGGACCTAGGCGCAGCGAAACTTGAGCGCCCAACTTGCCCGGCACCTGTCCGGTGCCCAAACCCACCAGAAGCCAGGGAGGCGCGGTCGACCGGAGCGCCTCAGCCCCTCCCTTCGCACTACCGAGGCCCCCCTTTGCCCCCACGCCAAGCCCTCGACCTTCCTGAGAGAGCAGACGAGCCACAGGCAGGCACACAGACAGACACACAGACACTCGCACGCACCCACGCCAAGGGAGACAGCTGGCCTGCGCAAGCTCCTCAGCCAGAGCCAGAGCGCCTGGGAGAGGCCCGGGCCAGACGAAAGGGCCGGCGGCTGGCTGTCAGGAGATACAGAGGCAGAAATACATGAAGATTCCGAGACAGACTCCAAGACGGCAAGAGGAGATACACACACACACACACACACACACACACACACACACACACACACACACTAGAGT
>NW_011426896.1:0-806 GCF_000754665.1 Bison bison bison
ATAGGGACAAGAGAGTAGTAAAGTTCATTGCTCAATGTATTTTTTTCAGGGTTAAAATACTCTTTCTAAGGCAGACCTCCAAACTTCAAGCTTTTCAAGCATTTTTAAAAAATCTATTTTGGTTTCTGGTCTGCTTAGTCTCACAGTTATGTCTGACTTTTTGTGACCTCTGGACTATAGCCCATCAAGCTCCTCTGTCTATGGGGGTTTTCCAGGCAAGAATACTGGAGTGGGTTGTCAGGCCACTCTTCCAGCAGATCTCTTATAGCAGGTGAATTTTTTTACTATCTGCACCTCCAAGGAAGCCTAAAGAATATGGGAGTGAGTGACCTGTTGCTTGTCCAGATAAGCCTCCCAAACCAGAAATCAAACTGCATTGCAGCAGATTGTTAAGCAGGTGACCTACCAGGGAAGCCCTAGTTCTGCTTAAAAGTTCCAATTGTCATTCCTTATTATGTGGACTCACTGATCATATGTCATGATTAAGTAAGAGATAACTTTCAGTACAACGTTTCATACTTGAAGTCAAACACATTTTTTTTCCTTTGAAGGAAATTATACCATATTGATGAAAATACCCAACAAATTATATACTAAAATTGGAAAAAATAATTCAAACAAACTCAAGGGCCATAGCCTGGTAAATGGTCTTTCATACAGTTTTAAGAGGAGTGTTCTGAAGCTGTAGGGGCAGAGCCAGTATACACAGAAATTTCTTTAAAGTGGAAAATACATGAGTGAAACATATATCGTGGTAAAAAGGATCCTGTTAACCACAAAATACAAATATGGCAAGCAGTGATGTT
>NW_011426897.1:0-653 GCF_000754665.1 Bison bison bison
CACAGATGGAAAGCAAAATAGACATTAAGGCCTACGCTTTTATTTTCAGGCCTAGATGGAGCTTTCGTAATGTACATGGGTTGGTGTTAGAGTTCTTGTGGGCTCTGTGACCAATAAGACTATATACTATAGCCACGAAAAGTATGGTGCTCAGTTGTTCAGTCGTGTCCAACTCTTGCGACCCCATGGACTATAGCCTGTCAGGCTCCTGTCCGTGGGACTTCCTGGATCATAATACTGGAGTGGGTTGCCAGGGACTGTGAAACAGGTTAACTTTACAACCTCATCTTTCTTAAACAATCCTGGCAAGATTTAGGTTAGTGTTTTCCTCATGCTCAAATTAGGGTTTGAATGTTAAAAAATGAAATTGTGTAACTTTGTGGGTATAGAATAACAATTCTAAGAATACAAATACTTTAAGTAGAAATTCTATTCTGGCCCCAGTACTTGCTAAATTAGGAAGACATTTTATTCAGAGAAAGAAATGTCAATGGGACAATACTGGAATGGTAGCAGGGATGATTGCAAGGGGAAAGACTTAAAAACAAACAGACACATAAGCATTCAGTCCAGTTCCATTTGCAACCTAGGTCTGAAACAGAATGGAAAGAGAGCTTGCTGTGGAGGTAGAATCCAGAGTTCACGTCTCAGAG
>NW_011426898.1:0-523 GCF_000754665.1 Bison bison bison
ATTTCATTCTATGTATACATAAAGCTCATTTCTTTTATCCATTCCTATATTGATGGACACTTAGATTGCTTCCATATCTTGGCTATATTAAATAATGCTACAATGAACATTAAAGTACATATATCTTTTTTTTAATTTATTTTTAACTTTACAATATTGTATTGGTTTTGCCATGTATCAACATGAATCTGCCACAGGTATACACATGTTACCCATCCTGAACCCTCCTCCCTCCTCCCTCCCCGTACCATCCCTCTGGGTCGTCCCAGTGCACCAGCCTCAAGCATCCAGTATCGTGCATCAAACCTGGACTGGCAACTCGTTTCATACATGATATTATACATGTTTCAATGCCATTCTCCCAAATCTTCCCACCCTCTCCCTCTCCCACAGAGTCCAAAAGACTGTTCTATACATCAGTGTCTCTTTTGCTGTCTCGTATACAGGGCTATTGTTACCATCTTGTAAATTCCATATATATGTGTTAGTATACTGTATTAGTGTTTTTTCTTTCTGGCTTTAC
>NW_011426899.1:0-718 GCF_000754665.1 Bison bison bison
ATTCTTTCTAACATGTTACCTGTTAAACTACTAATGGAGGTGTTTTATTTGATGCTATTTAGTTGGTTTCATTAAAGGAATACATTTTTATAACTTAGCTTTGCTTGTCAGTTTTACCTTGGTTTATAAAGAAACTAAATAATGTAATCCTTTGATTTTAGTTACAGACCTACTATAATCCAAATTTCAAAAGAGGTCATCCTCAATTTTTATTAAGAGTGCAAAGAAGAGTTGGGATTAATAATGTGTCTCAAATATCTTCATTAGTGCAAGATAACAAGAAGCATGTTAAAGCAAGTGTCAACGAAGATGATCATAACTCTGAATTTATTCCAGAAATTAGTAGAGACAGCGCATTTTCAGCCTCCACAAGTTTATGTGTGCCTTTCATACAAAAGCCTCATACCATCCAGATTGTCACTAATACAAATGCCCTATCTCCATGTGACTTACCTAACCACCCATCACCCATATCGGTTAGACAAACAGAACAGATTTTGGTAAATCAACCTGCTGTTTTAAAAAAGTTGAGCATTTTTAATTGGCATTCACATAGCAGCTACACTCAAGTAAATGGCCCCATTGAGGACTTTGCTACTACAACTACATCTACTTCTCAGAACCACATTGTATCCCCATTACAGAGCACTTATTCTGGACTGATGGTGAGCCTTCTAAATTTCCAGTCAGGCATAGCGATATGTCAGGCGATGACAAT
>NW_011426900.1:0-519 GCF_000754665.1 Bison bison bison
AGCCGTTTTTTCTGGGGGATGGGGGTGGGCTGGCGGCCAGGCAGGCTTTGGGAAGAGCTCATGGTTTGGAATTGCATATGAAAGACCAGCTTCCGGGTCCAAGGATCAAGTTTCCTGCAACCAACTTTGTCCGGTTCTACGAGAATATCATGGCCCTCCTAGGTCAGGTCATCTTTCCTTTCCGTAGCCCTCGTTTGATCCCTGAATTCTAGACAGCTTGGATTGCCTCTGTGGGCTGGATGGATTGTCCTCCCGTTTCACCGGGCGGCGGGAGCGAGGTCCCAGAGGCTCTCCTGGAACCGGGCGTGGGGACGGGGCTCACCGGGAGCCCGTGGTGAAGGTGGGCAGCGCACCGGGAGCGCGCCCGGGCGGGCGAAGCCAGGCGGCGCGGGTCGGGAGTCGGGTCGTGGCGGGGATGGGGGCGGTCCCGAGTTGTGCGTCCGGGGATCCCCGACTGCGGCTGGGAAGGCACCGGGAGTCGATGGCAGGGGCGGGCGGCGCGGGGCGGGGGCGGCGTCC
>NW_011426901.1:0-518 GCF_000754665.1 Bison bison bison
GCTGTACTTGCTGGCATGCTCTTTTTCCCCTTCAGTCCAGTTCAGTTCAGTTGCTCAATCGTGTCCGACTCTTTGCGACCCCATTGAATCACAGCACGCCAGGCCTCCCTGTCCATCGGCAACCCCCAGAGTTCACTCAAACTCATGTCCATTGAGTCAGTGATGCCATCCAGACCAATCTCATATTCTGTCATCCCCTTCTCCTCCTGCCCCCAATACCCTCCCAGCATCAGACTCTATCCAATCGAGTCAACTCTTCGCATGAGGTGGCCAAAGTATTAAAGTTTTAGCTTTAGCATCATTCCTTCCAAAGAACACCCAAGACCTGGTCTCCTTTTAGGATGGACTGGTTGGATCTCCTTGCAAGTCCAAGGGACTACTACAAGAGTCTTCTCCAACACCACAGTGCAAAAGCATCAATTCTTCGGCGCTCAGCCTTACTTCACAGTCCAAACTCTCACATCCATACATGACCACAGGAAAAACCATAGCCTTGACTAGACGAACCTTTGTTAGGC
>NW_011426902.1:0-539 GCF_000754665.1 Bison bison bison
GGACAGGTGTCGCGCAAGTTGGGCGCTCAAGTTTCGCTGCGCCTAGGCCCGCAGGAGTTTCAGAGGCCCCTGGGCCGCGGGGGTTGGGAGGCGGCGGGCGCCGAAGACCGACACCTCTGGGGCCGCGCGGGCCTGAGCAGCGAATGGGATCGGGGGGAGGTCCCGCTCAGCGAGCGCGGCCGGTCTGTAGTGGCCGCGGGTGGGAGAGCGCCGAGACCTCCGCACCCCTCAGCCCAGCCCCCAGGCCCCGCGCGCACGCACGCACGCACGCCCTCCCGGTCAATGGGGGGTCCTGGAAGCCCCTCGGGCCCCCGGGCCCGGCCAGGCGCTTGCTGCTCTGGTATTGGCGGTGTTCGGGGGGGCGGGCCGGCGTCAGCAGGCTGGAGTCCGGTCGCAGGGCTTGCGGCTCAAGTACAGCACGCCCCCGCGACGAGAGGTGCGGCCCGTTGGCCCGACCTGCAGGGCAGAGCGAAAGGGAGGCGAAGCGCAAGGCTCTTAGGGCGCCCGCGCCAACCGCCTCCGGCTCCGGCCCTGCCCTA
>NW_011426903.1:0-535 GCF_000754665.1 Bison bison bison
GTCAGAGGTTTAGGTGAAAGCACAAGCAGAAAGTAGGCAGACTCTGGTTTTGGGGGTATATGCTCGAGAATTTCCAGGGGGACTCCTGAAGCTCGATCCCGCCTTTGCGTATGCCGAGCCTCGTTCCTCATGACCTTTGTCATGGGCGGAGTTCCTCACTGGCTCCCAGCAGTGATAGAATTCCAGTTGAGCTATTCCAGATCCTGAAAGATGATGCTGTGGAAAGTGCTGCACTCAATATGCAATATGCAATATGCACTCAATATGCATATGCAATATGCACTCAATATGCAATATGCCGGCTCACGGCACCAGGGGAATCTGGCCTCGAGACGTGTTGAAGAAGGTCTCTCGAGGTCTTTCTCGGGTTGAGGCAAAAACGCTGGCTTCCCTCGCCTTGTGCAGTTGACCTCAGGGGACTTCTCATGGTGGCTCTGAGAATTCAGGTAACTGGAGGTGGGAGGGGCATCTCGGCACTCCACGTGGGTTTGGTGCATTGGAAGAGGGCCTCATCTCCAGTTGAGGCAGGAACCTC
>NW_011426904.1:0-702 GCF_000754665.1 Bison bison bison
TGCCTCTCGAGGTGTCCCCGGGGACAGAGGCCACTTGTCGAGCGGTATTTGGAACCTGGGTGTCTTTTCCGGACGATGCACGGGCGAGTCACTGCCCCTTCGTGTTGACTTCATTCACAGGGTGGAGTTGGGAGAGGTGTCCGGGCATCGGGTTCTTACCAAGAGGGGACCGGGAAATCGGGGTGCTTCGCAATGTGGAAGCACCCACGAGGCCACGTCTGGAATGTCGTCGTGAGACCGGCCTCATCCTGAGGTGCGACCGGAAGGTCGGGAACCCCTTCCAGACAAAGCAGGGGAGTCGACCCTCCTGTGGAGATCAGGAGGGTAGAAGGGGCTCAGAGGAAGTGGTGCCGGAAAACCTCGGTGTTCCTCTCCAGGGAGACCGGGATGCCGGGGAACTTTGTGGGGCGCATCAGGGTGCCAAGTACCGTTTCGACCTCCAATTCCTAACGTGGGACTTCTCCTGAGACGCTGTAGCGGGAAAGGGCTTCATCTTGCGATGACGGGGGAACCACGTGGTTTTTCTCGAGTTGCGGCGGGATTCTCGAGTTACGACGGGGAATTCGGGATGCCTCTTGTGTTGGCCCAGGGAAGTCCAATCTTCCATTCGAGTTGCGAAGGAAAGCTGGGGATTGCTCTCGAGTGACTGCAGGGCCAACAGACCTCATCTAGGCTTGAGTCCAGAAGCCAATGTTCCTCTCC
>NW_011426905.1:0-585 GCF_000754665.1 Bison bison bison
ATATGCAAAAGCTTAGGTGATTTGCATCATCTTCTGGCCCGGAGGCCTGTTAACATTTTAAGACCTTTTCTTCAGAAAACTTATTTTTCTCTAAAGGTGGTTGGTCAGGAGCAACCCTCCAAAAAAGCATTAGATAAAGTTGCATTCCTACAGAGCAAAGGTGTGGTGGGCTATAACAAGAAAAAGAATTAACTCAAGGGTCCCAGGTTACAAACATTAAAGCTACTACTTACAACAATTATATTAATCAATACACTGCCAGGGACACAGCAGGTAAGGGATATGGAAACTTAGCAGCAAACGATGGCCCAACAAGTGAAAAACCATTCACCAATACAATTTCTAATCAATCTTTTAATACTCTAAAGAATCTGTGTTTAGACAGTTTAGAATATCTCCTGCCTCTCACAGTTGGGAGCTCTGAACAGTCACATGTTGCCGGAAAAACCTATTCGGGCAGGCTAGAGGATTTCCAAAGGAGTTTGTAGGTTAAACACTGTCACACCCAGGAATTATAACTGGAACTGTAAGCTAACTCTTTTTTCAGTAGAGAGGTAGTGGGGGAGAGCCCCCCGTAAAGTCAGA
>NW_011426906.1:0-605 GCF_000754665.1 Bison bison bison
GTCTCTCCTTCGAATACCCTGGATCAGCCGGGGCTGGTCCCCGGCACCCTACCATGGCTCGAGAGCAATGACGCGCTCCCCCTCGCCACTCGCATGGAGACCCGACTTCCTTGGCGCCCCACGAGAGGCTCACTGACCTCACCGTCGTACCTCGTGAGAAAGCGCACACTGGGGCCGCCGCTCGAGAACAACCCCGAGACTCCCCCGTCATCGCGAGATGAGGGCCTTCGTCTCCTGCATGGCCTAGAGACAAATATCGCGAACTCTCTCCAAAAGCCTCAGGAGGCTTGACTCCCTTTAGTCCACCCAGTGAGCTCCAAGAGATACCCGTCGCGACGCGAGAGCAGAACGGGGTTCTTTGCTTCCACTCGAGATGAATACCTGTCTCCCCGGGTGTGTCTGGAATGCAACCCCGAGATCCTTGTCTCCCCTGGAGTGGAACATTGGCTTCTGGGACACAAGCCTAGATGAGGTCTATTGGCCCTGCAGTCACTCGAGAGCAATCCCCAGCTTTCCTTGGCAACTCGAATGGAAGATTGGACTTCCCTGGGCCAACACAAGAGGTAACCTGAATTCCCCATCGTAACTCGAGAATCCTGCCGCAC
>NW_011426907.1:0-522 GCF_000754665.1 Bison bison bison
CCTGCAACTTTACTATAGTCATTGATTAGTTCTAGTAATTTTCTGGTGGAGTCTTTAGGGTTTTCTATGTAGAGGATCATGTCATCTGCAAATAGTGAGAGTTTTACTTCTTCTTTTCCAATTTGGATTCCTTTTATTTCTTTTTCTGCTCTGATTGCTGTGGCCAAAACTTCCAAAACTATGTTGAATAGTAATGGTGAAAGTGGGCACCCTTGTCTTGTTCCTGACTTTAGAGGAAATGCTTTCAATTTTTCACCATTGAGGATAATGTTTGCTGTGGGTTTGTCATATATAGCTTTTTATATGTTGAGGTATGTTCCTTATATTCCTGCTTTCTGGTAGAGTTTTTTGTCATAAATGGATGTTGAATTTTGTCAAAGGCTTTCTCTGCATCTATTGAGATAATCATATGGTTTTTATTTTTCAATTTGTTAATGTAGTGTATTACATTGATTGATTTGCGGATATTGAAGAATCCTTGCATCCCTGGGATAAAGCCCACTTGGTCATGGTGTATGATCT
>NW_011426908.1:0-791 GCF_000754665.1 Bison bison bison
CTCCCCGGGGACCGACCTCGAGAGGCAAGCGGAGTCCATGCCTCAACCCAACGACGAGGCCTGACTCTCCTGTCCCCAGTCTGCAGGGACCCTGCGATCGGAGTCTGAAATCAGAGGAACCCTGAGGTTCCTGCCTCAACTGGAGATGAGGCCCTCTTCCAATGCACCAAACCCCGTGGAGTCCCGAGAGGGTCCCCCCCCCACCTCCAGTTTCCCTGACTTCTCAGAGCCACCATGAGAAGCCCCCTGAGGTCACCTGCACAAGTCGAGGGAAGCCAGGGTTTCCTGCCTCAACCCGAGAAAGACCTCGAGAGACCTTCTTCAACACGTCTCGAGGCCAGGTTCCCCTACCATGACTCGAGAGCAATGACGCGCTCCCCCTTGCCACTCGCATGGAGACCCGACTTCCCTGGGCCGTCCCAGAGAGGCTCACTGACCTCGCCGTCGTACCTCGTGAGAAACCGCACCCTGGGGCCGCCGCTCGAGAACCACCCCGAGATTCCCCCGTCATCGAGAGATGAGGGCCTTCGTCTCCTGCATGGCCTAGAGAACAATCTCGAGACCTTTCCCCAAACGCCTCAGGAGGCTTGACTCCCTTGAGTCCACCCAGTGAGCTCCAAGAGATACCCGTCGCGACTCGAGAGCAGAGCGGGGTTCTTTGCTTCCACTCGAGATGAATGCCTGTCTCCCCGGGTGCGTCTGGAATAAAACCCCGAGATCCCTGTCGCCCCTGGAGAGGAACATTGGCTTCTGGACACAAGCCTAGATGAGGTCTATTGGCCCTGCAGTCA
>NW_011426909.1:0-709 GCF_000754665.1 Bison bison bison
CCCATCCGCTGGGGGGCGGCCCCTACCCGAACCCGCGTTCCCGGGCACCCTTCCCCCCCCACACCACCGCGGAGGGAAGGGGCTCCGACGGGGAGCTGGGCGCCAAGCGGGCAGGGGACACGCGTCAGAGGTACGGGGAGAGGCGAAAACAGGGCGGGAGAACCGGACAGACGGCCGCGGGAGGCGTGGGGGGTGGGGGACGGGGCGGGAGAAAGCCCCGAGGCTCGGAAGGCGTGGGGAGGCGAGGCGCCTGGCGACCGGCGCGGCAGGCCCCAGAGCGGCAGACGGACGGCCGGCCGGCGACCGGCCGAGGCAGACCGGCCCAGGGCCGGCGACGGGAGGCGGCGGGGCAAGGCAAGCGGCCCCGCGACGGGGAGCCGCCGCCCGCCACGCCGCACAGCCCGCCAGACGCGACCGGAGGATCCGCGCCGCGCGGATCCGCGGCCTTTGTGGGGGGAGGGGGTGGGGAAGGCAGTCGTGGCCGGCGCCACGGGCGAAAGGCGCGTGGGGTGGGGTGGGGGCGTGGGGAGCTTGCGGAGCAAACCCCTCACCACCCACCCCGAACCCTCGGGGCCAACCTCGAGGGACGTGGCGGGGAGGGCCGGGCTATCGGGAAGAGGGGACGCACGCCGGAGGGCGACGCCACCACCGGGCGCGGGGCAGGGTGGCGGGGCGCCCCGGCCGGGTGGGGGGAACGGAGGCGCGGAGG
>NW_011426910.1:0-628 GCF_000754665.1 Bison bison bison
AAACTATACCATCTTTCATAAAACTCTAAACAAATTAAGAAATGTAGAACAAAAATTACACATGGTAAAACAGGTACCAGCACAACGTTAGGTTATATTACATCAAAAAAAATTTTAATGGTCCCAAATATATATACTCAACAACTAAGCATACACTCAGAGAAGAAGAAAAAAAAATACAAAAACAAAATGAAACAAAAAATTATGACACAAATGACCACATCTAGAATTCCACTCAATCTTTAATCAAGTAGGGACAAATCCCCACTTAAAAAAATCTGCAGTTTGAAGGGCAAAGGGAACAGATAAAAAAGAGGAAACTTTATATTCGCCCTCCCCCAAAGAAGTTTTCCAAACCTGTTGTAACTTGACTAAAATGTTCAGAATGTATGATTTTAAAGGCAGGTCTCTTTATACAAAGAAACTGCTGGCATTCTTAACTAGTGAAGAATTATGGCAGAAAAGCCTATTCTTCTGAGTCTCAAACATGGTCCGAGAAAGCATATTCTGATTGTAGCAACTGACCAGTCAAACCAGAGTTCCACTTACAAAACCCCTGCCCTGTTGGCTTTTTGTTTCCATTTCCTTCCCTGAGAAAAGGGCAATGTGTGGTCCAAGCTGGAGAGCT
>NW_011426911.1:0-635 GCF_000754665.1 Bison bison bison
GAGACCTTCCAACGTTGAGTCCAAGACTTATACCTTGACCATTTCAGGCAAGTCTTGTGGTTCCTTCTGGAGGTGTGCGGCTCTTGCAGAAATGTGAAGATCTTCCATCTTCCTCAGACTTTGGTGTCATTTGCAATCATCCACAAAGCTTCCAGGTCTAGGTTCCAGACCACCACCACACACAGTCAGTAGCCAACGGAGTGGATTCCAGGAATACGCATTGTTCACCGGCATTACCGTTGATATTGTTGCTGCACACTCAATGCAGTGGGCAGGGCCTGGATTGTCCACTGGGTCTCATGTGGAATGGAAAATGGGCTCCCACCCCCCCACACACACACACACTCCCCACCCCCACTGTTGACAGCCTTGTGACGAGAAACGGTCCCCAAAACAAGAATCAGACAAACCAGAGAAGCCCAGATGATAGTCCTTGAGATGAAGGAACTAAGCAGCTGGTTGAGATGGCACCAAGGGGAAAGGTTGCCCTTTAGGTCTGCCCCTCTACTCCTTTCTTCCTGGACGCCTTAGGGTTTTCTCATGGAGATTTGAAAGAAAGTGCACAAAAGTCATATGTGTTGAATCAAGTATTTTGCATTTAACCATCTCTACAAAAAGGAGAGAGCTTCACCTGC
>NW_011426912.1:0-660 GCF_000754665.1 Bison bison bison
ATAAAATTTAAAGTAGTGATATGATGTACTTCTGCAAATAGGTATCATTTCTAATAGCAACAGATTTTAAGTAATTTGATATACTAGGAAGTCACAGTAACTATCCTACTTCTTTTTATAACATATATGTTATGAAATTTGGCCCCAATATACTTTCTGTTTCTTCTTTTACTACACATACTCTTCCAACATACAGTTTCTTATCTCTGTACATTTAATATCGTGGATGTGATCTAAAATTCTATCTCCACATCTCTCCCAAGCTAATTGGAAAGGAAAACTCATATTATCCTGCAAGGCCCTACATAATATCACTTCTGGCAAGTATTCTTCATGCACTTTCTACATTTCTTTAACCAGATTCAATTTTACTTCTCATCTATTTTTTACCATATCTATTTTGTAAATCCTCTAGTGCTTCCATGATCTTCTCTATTAGTAATTTCAGGTCTCTCGCCTGAAATTATCCATGAATCTCTTTTGGCAAGGACTTTGTTGAACAAACACTTGTTCATATTTGTGTCTTTTTAGCAAGTACTCATCTGAACATTTCAATTCAAGAAAAATGTGAGGGAAGTTTGAGAGGGTCTGAGTAATAATTTTGAGAACTACTAGAATGTTCTTCAATATAATATTGGGTACTTTTTATGGTTTGGATAT
>NW_011426913.1:0-501 GCF_000754665.1 Bison bison bison
AGAACAGTCAGGTAGGATCACACAAGTCACCGTGAAGCAATACTTCTCCACTTAGCCAAAGCTAACAAAAGATTTCTGTTCTAGGTCAACCTAGAAGAGATCACGGAAGAGGTAAAGAAACTTAAAATCCATTAGCAAAGGCAGTTCAACCTCTCAAGAAACCTTGTGCTAGGCACAACACTCTTTTCTGGGGGTCCACTTTCCCTACAACCTCCTTATCCCATTCTGTACCCATTCCTTTGCTTCTCCCATCCTGAAACTGCCACCTGGAGAAAGAACGACGTCGTTTCCTTCAGAAAATGCGATTTCATGCCACATACCTTCTTTTAATACCAAGTCATACATTTCCCTTCAGCAACCAAGAACTGACTTTTATATTGGCATTCGACAGATTGGTGAACATACCTATCAGTGATAGTAGCGCCCCTCCCCTCCCCCCGCCACGCACACACACACACACACACACACACAGACACCCAAGATCAGAACCAAACAAAACAA
>NW_011426914.1:0-591 GCF_000754665.1 Bison bison bison
GCAATGTGGAAGCACCCACGAGGCCACGTCTGGAATGTCGTCGTGAGACCGGCCTCATCCTGAGGTGCGACCGGAAGGTCGGGAACCCCTTCCAGACAAAGCAGGGGAGTCGACCCTCCTGTCGAGATCAGGAGGGTAGAAGGGGCTCAGAGGAAGTGGTGCCGGAAAACCTCGGTGTTCCTCTCCAGGGAGACCGGGATGCCGGGGAACTTTGTGGGGCGCATCAAGGGTGCCAAGTACCGTTTCGACCTCCAAGTCCTAGCGTGGGACTTCTCCTGAGACGCTGTAGCGGGAAAGGGCTTCATCTTGCGATGACGGGGTAACCACGTGGTTTTCTCGAGTTGCGCCGGGATTCTCGAGTTACGACGGGGAATTCGGGATGCCTCTTGTGTTGGCCCAGGGAAGTCCAATCTTCCATTCGAGTTGCGAAGGAAAGCTGGGGATTGCTCGTCGAGTCGACTGCAGGGCCAATAGACCTCAGTCTAGGCTTGTAGTCCAGAAGACCAATGTTCCTCTCCAGGGGCGACCGGGATCTCAGGGTTGCATTCCAGACGCACCCGGGGAGACAGGCATTCATCTCGAGTGGAAGCA
>NW_011426915.1:0-724 GCF_000754665.1 Bison bison bison
AATAAATGTTCTACTGAAAAAATTGAGTTTTTGATGAACATGTATTGAAGAGGGTCAAGTTCTTACAACTCTCTCACCAAGCTACTGAACTCCCTAACTCTGCGTTCTTCCAAAATGTTTGAGAATATTTTAAAGTTAGGATGGATAGACATTTACAAAAAGTAGGATGGTTTTTTTTTTTGGAGGGGGGTGGGTTAAACTACTCCATTGCCAATTTGACTGGGATTTAAGATCATTTGAAAACTGTTAGAGTTTAGGCAACCCTTAAATAATGAGTCTTGGCATTCATTTCCTACATTCAGTCCTGGATCTAAAGAAACAATTTGAGACATATTTTCTTTCGTATACAAACTTTGTGTTTTCTCTTTCAACTCGATAATGGTCATAAATTAATACAGAGTGTACTATCCTAAGAACTACAGTGTATTAAGTAAATGATTTATAGTAAAACAAAATAAACCATGGAAAGGTCTCAGCCCAAGGACCCTTCCATGTTAGTGGTTGATTCTCCAATTCTCAGCCTCTGTACTCTTCCCATAGTAGCAGCCACCGCTCCAGGATCACTCATTGACTACCATGTGGGTCATTAACTCTATTCTTTCCTTGGCCTCTTGACTTCTTTATCTCCAGATGCACAAAACAAGTTTCAAATCCAGCCCGGCCATTGACTTTCTGGACTTTTACCCTCTCAGTCTTAGCTCTGCTTTTCCACAGAAGTAATTGT
>NW_011426916.1:0-897 GCF_000754665.1 Bison bison bison
CTGGGCGGGGAAGCACCAGCTTGGGAATGCAGCCTGGGGCGCTTCCTTTCCCTCGGAAAGAGCTCTCCCTGCGGGAGGCTTTGGCAGTGTGCACACCCCCAGCCCCTAAGCCCTCTGCAGGGACGCCTGGTTCCTAGGTCTGAAGGGAAGGCGAGAGCTGAGCTGAGGCACCAGTCAGGCACCAGTCACGTCTCCCACACTCCCGCAGCCTGCTCCTTCCCGGGCGCGAACGCTAGAAGCTGGGCAGGGCTTGGGGAGGCTCGCCCAGCCCAGAGCAGCCTCTCGGCCGGGCTCTGTGCTATCGCTCCTGGGCGCAGAGCTGGAGCTCTGCCGGTGTGGAAGCTCACTCGGTCCTTCCCAGTAACACGCTTGCAAGCACCCGCCGGCAGCCAGCCTCTTCTCTCCCGCGTTCCGGGCATTGGGCTCCAAACCTGGGACCAAGTACTGCCGGAGCTCACTGATCATGGGCTGGTTCCCCTGCGCTGCGGCTGTGCTAGGGAGCCCAAACGCACAGGGGAAGCCCGCACAGCACATCCACCTGCCTCTAGGCGGGAGGACAGCTCCAGGGAAGGCCCGGTCTGGCAGGCGCTTTCTGGGCACAAACGGAGCAACACTCTGGCTGTGGAGCTGCCTTCCCAAGCCAGGGTTACCGGGACCCTGATTCCCTCCGTGCGGCGCTTAGTCTGGGCGGGGAAGCACCAGCTTGGGAATGCAGCCTGGGGCGCTTCCTTTCCCTCGGAAAGAGCTCTCTCTGCGGGAGGCTTTGGCAGTGTGCACACCCCCAGCCCCTAAGCCCGCTGCAAGGACGCCTGGCTCCTAGGTCCGAAGGGAAGGCGAGAGCTGAGCTGAGGCACCAGTCAGGCACCAGTCACGTCTCCCACACTCCCGCAGCCTGCT
>NW_011426917.1:0-689 GCF_000754665.1 Bison bison bison
TGATTTTGGAGCCCAGATAAAATAAAAGTCTGACACTGTTTCCACTGTTTCCCCATCTATTTCCCATGAAGTGATGGGACCGGATGCCATGATCTTCGTTTTCTGAATGCTGAGCTTTAAGCCAACTTTTTCACTCTCCTCTTTCACTTTCGTCAAGAGGCTTTTGAGTTCCTCTTCACTTTCTGCCGTAAGGGTGGTATCATCTGCATATCTGAGGTTATTGATATTTCTCCTGGCAATCTTGATTCCAGCTTGTGTTTCTTCCAGTCCAGCATTTCTCATGATGTATTCTGCACATAAAGTTAAAATAAACAGGGTGACAATATACAGCCTTGATGAACTCCTTTTCCTATTTGGAACCAGTCTGTTGTTCCATGTCCAATTCTAACTGTTGCTTCCTGGCCTTCATACAAATTTCTCAAGAGGCAGATCAGGTGGTCTGGTATTTCCATCTCTTGTGCTTAGTCATGTCCAAGTCTTGGAGACCCCATGGACTGTAGCCTGCCAGGCTCCTCTGTCCATGGGATTTCCCAGGCAAGAATATTGGACTGGGTTGCCATTTCCCACTCTCGGGGAATCTCCCTGACCCAGGGATCAAACCCACATCTCTTGCATGTCCTGCATTGACAGGCAGATTCTTTATCACTAACACCTAGGAAACCCTGCTAGAACCATGGTCTTTCTATTCT
>NW_011426918.1:0-567 GCF_000754665.1 Bison bison bison
AGTTGGTTTACCAAGGGAAGCAACAACAGATTCTTATCTGCGGGAGCAGAGAGATCAACAGTAGTTTCTGTTCTAGGGTTTCTGGTCCCAGTTTTATTCTCCGCTTTGTTCCATCTGTGCTGAAAGCATAGTTAGCTCTGGGTATAAAGCAGCCAACCGACATTTCGTTAACTTTCCTTCTACATGGGGTTTCAGAAAGAAATAGGAAAAAAAAAAAAACTTTTGAGCTGTGGTTGCCAGTTACCACCTGTCCTGTCTGGTTAGGACATTTCTGATTTGGGAAGTGTAAATATAACCCAAGAAAAAAAAAAGACTTCCCCTCCTTTTATGCAAAAGTAGAAAGGCTTAAGCACAGTGAGCCCTAACCATCGCCCTGTGAAGTTTCCACAGCACCAGGTTGATGAGATGAGAACACTTGCTTGATGGAGCCAGGCCCCAGGAAACTGCCTTCCTGGCTCCCACAGCCTGGGGCGGGGTTGAAGCCGAGCCACTGTGGCCTCCAGATAAGCCCAGCGCCCTGCAAGGTCTTAGCAGGAACTACAGTTCACACGTTACTGCAGAGCCAGC
>NW_011426919.1:0-656 GCF_000754665.1 Bison bison bison
ATCTACCCCTTTTGCCTCCTATTACTACATTCCCTGTCGCTTTTCTTACTTTTTTCTCTATAGAGCTCATTAGCACCTGGGGAAAAATATGTTTTGTTCAATTTAAATCCCAGCACTTAGCAATTTACCACAGGACCTGGAATATAGTTGTGCTTAAAATGTAACAAATTGTTGTGGAGTTCCTTTTCTATCTAGCATTGTAACAGATACTAGAGACAGCACTAGGAAGGGGAAAAAAAAAAAAACTTACTTCTTATGGAGCTTACGTTTTAGTGGGGAGTTGTAAAATAAGCCCTGCCGTGTGGCTTTCACCTCATCTACTTCTCTCTGTAAGACATCTCCTCAAGTTACCATTGGCATTCATGTTGTAGAATCTGTTGGAATCATTTCAGTAGTATTTAGTGGTTGCATAACTCTTCTTTTTAGAAACACTCTCAGCTTCTATAAAACCAAACATTTTTGTGGATACTCTTTTCTATTACTCTGCTGGACATTCCGTAAGTATACAGATTTCTGATATCGGACACTCATAATTAAATCTTACTACAGCATTTCATCTAATGATTTCGAAGTAAAGTTGGTATTGTAATTCGATTGTACAGGTTTATTCTTCCTAGCACAGACAAATGTAAAAACGATTCCCTACCACATGTAGT
>NW_011426920.1:0-771 GCF_000754665.1 Bison bison bison
AATACTCTCTCTCTTTTTTTCCTCTTGGTCTGTGTCTCTCTTTCTTTCTCTTGGTAATCTGAACTTTTGCGATTATGTGCCTTGATTTACCTTGGGGTGGTGATGGGGGGCACTTGCTAGGCCCTTTTAATCTAAAAACTCAAGTCCTGCAGTTCTTGGAAATAGTCTTATTTATTTGATAGTCATCTCTCATTTTCTCCTTCTGGAACCCTTAATATTCAGCTGTTCTCTCCCTTTCCTTTTTTTTTTTTTTACACTTTTAACTTTTTTTGTACTCTATTCTGTTTTCTTGAAGACATCCTTATCTTTGTCCTTACAAGCTTTCTATTACATTAAAAATAGTTTTTCCTATTGTACTTTTAACTTCATGAAATTTCTTATTTGCTAAATATTCCTTTTATTATCCTGTTCTAGTTTCATGGGTATAATATCTTACCTTGTTGAAGTTGTTATTTAGTTTTTTCTTTAACTCCCTGAAATATCTGTCTTTTCTTTGAGTTATTTTTTAGAACCTATCTTTCATGTGAAGGATTTTCTTGAGATGGCATGGCTGTATTCCCTCCGTGGAAGGAGGTGCTGGGCCGCCAGTCGGGAGGTCTGTGGACTAGGCAGCACTGTTTCAAGTCACCGCTGAGGGACTGGTTGGGATGGAGCAGTTTCTTTGGGGTATCTTCAAACGTCAGTATCTAGGGTCATTTTTCTGAGTGATTTCACTCCAGAGAGGTATTCTCTAGTCTTTTCCTGGAAGGTGTAAGTCTGACTACAGCTTTC
>NW_011426921.1:0-538 GCF_000754665.1 Bison bison bison
ACTGAGCGACTTCACTTTCACATTTCACTTTCATGCATTGGAGGAGGACATGGCAACCCACTCCAGTGTTCTTGCCTAGAGAAGCCCAGGGACTGCGGGGCCCGGTGGGCTGCCGTCCATGGGGTCACACAGACTCGGACACGACTGAAACGACTTAGCAGCAGCAGCAGCAGCAGTGCATAGATATCAAAAGGGTTGAGAACAGTCAGGTAGGATCACACAAGTCACCGTGAAACAATAATACTTCTCCACTTAGCCAAAGCTAACAAAAGATTTCTGTTCTAGGTCAACCTAGAAGAGATCACGGAAGAGGTAAAGAAACTTAAAATCCATTAGCAAAGGCAGTTCAACCTCTCAAGAAACCTTGACGCTAGGCACAACACTCTTTTCTGGGGGTCCACTTTCCCTACAACCTCCTTATCCCATTCTGTACCCATTCCTTTGCTTCTCCCATCCTGAAACTGCCACCTGGAAGAAAGAACGACGTCGTTTGCCTTCAGAAAATGCGATTTCATGCCACATACCTTCTTTTAATACC
>NW_011426922.1:0-602 GCF_000754665.1 Bison bison bison
GGTCTAGGTCGGGCCCTTGTTCGATTCACTCAGCACAGACTCCTGAGCCCCCATCTCTGTGTCTGCCCTGAAGGAGGCTGGGTCCTGCCCATGCCCGGCGCCGACAGACACTCCTGAGACCCCCGCCCGGTGCCTGCCCTGAACCAGGCTGGTCCCTGCCCTCGGGCAATACCCTGACAGACACTCCTGAGCCCACCGCCCGGTGCCTGCTCTAAACCAGGCTGGCTCCTGCCCTCGGGCAATACCGTGACAAACACTCCTGGGCCCCCCCGCCCGGTGTCTGCACTGATCCAGGCTGGCTCCTGCCCTCGGTCAAGACCCTGACAAACACTCCAGAGCCCACTCCGGATCCCTGCACCGAAGCAGGCTGGCTCCTGCCTTCGTTCAAGCACCTGGCAAAGTACCACCGGGAGACTCCAGCTCGCTCCCTGCCCGTCACTTCGCTGTGTCCTGCATTTGGCCCTCTCCGGGACAAAGCCCTGATCCCGCAGCTCACTCCCGGCACTGAACCCGCAACGGGGGCTTGGCCTGCTTCAAGACCCCGAGAAATACATCTCGGTCGGCGCCCTGAAGAAGCAGTCTAGGGCCTGCCTTCTTCGATT
>NW_011426923.1:0-587 GCF_000754665.1 Bison bison bison
AGTATAAATATGACTCATCCCCAGTGAGGTTTCTACACAAGAGATTTAACTCATGCCTGAGAGCATAGCTTCTAGACACCAATGCCCACCACCCCCTCTCTTATCATCTGATTCAGTACTAACTGAGCATATGCAATGGCTGGTTTGGGACCATGGAGAAAAAAAAGAAGAGGTTCTGCT
Source organism: Bison bison bison (assembly GCF_000754665.1). NCBI lineage: Eukaryota > Metazoa > Chordata > Mammalia > Artiodactyla > Bovidae > Bison > Bison bison. Next base: position 181 of record NW_011426923.1, read on the forward strand.
CTCATGGAGCTCAAAGCCTATAGGGAGACTGACAGAAAAACAAAAATTGCAGTCAAATATGGCAAGTGCTGTAACAGACAACTCTACAAGAACAGCACTGGCACCAATGATGGGAGAAGGCTCTGTGGCTTCGTGGTCTGATGAGGTCCAGAGGTTTCACTGCAGGAAGACTTTTGAATGGGTGTTGAAAGACCGTTAGGAATTCTCTAGGGAAACTGTAGTGGGTTTAATGATGACCTCAAGAAGATCTGTCTATGCGTCAAACCTTGGAACAGGTAAATATGAGCAAGACACAGAATATCAGGTTTTGGTCCTTCTATCTGCTCCTTTTCCTACATTCTGAGCTCAGTAGCTGGCACCATCATCCAACTACTCAAGCCAGAAAACTGGAACTTAAAACTGGCATC
>NW_011426924.1:0-590 GCF_000754665.1 Bison bison bison
AGAATTCCGTAAAAACTAAGAGGGAAACGAAGGAAACCCGAACGAGGTGCCCCTCGTAGTTTGGTCGGAAGGACCGTTACGGTAGGGTCGTACTTGGTAAAGTAGCTGCTGGCGTGTGAGGGGGGGAGGGGGCGAGATGTGCACAGAGCTGTGCAGGCTTGTCCTTTGCATGGATGTTCTTTGTAGAAATCCACCTCGGAGCCATCTCCTGATGTGTAAGAATTTCCCAGACAAACCTTGAGCTAAGCAATGCGTTTTTCCTTAGGAAATGTTGGTCTTCAGCGATGTTCAAAGCCTGTGTATTTCCGCTAGACTCTGGCTTCAGGTCGGTTCCCCCAAAAGGCTCAGAAGCGACCTGAACCAAACAGTAAGTTTTCCTCCTACCTTGTTCTCCTCATCTATGTGAAGAGTATACTTTAAGAGTATCCTGGCACATACATGTACTGCCTCACCCCTAACCTCAGTCATGTGTTCCAAGAACTTCTGTCCGTTGATTTATTTGTTTTGGGTAACATTGAATTCGTTTTGACTATGCTGGGTCTTTGCTGCTCGCTGGAAGTTGCTAGGACCTCTGGACTGCAGTCTCCCAT
>NW_011426925.1:0-673 GCF_000754665.1 Bison bison bison
GACTATGCTATTGTGAGCGCCCACAGGGTCACAGAAGCAAAACCTTTGCCACTCAACCCTTCAGCCCCAAAGGCTGAACTGATAGCTCTAACCAGAGCCCTAACCCTAAGGGAAGGGAAAGTTATAAACAGATATACTGACTCAAAATATGCCTTCCTTGTTTTACATGCCCATGCAGCTTTCTGGAAAGGAGGACTTTTAAATGCAAGAAACTCCCCTATAAAATATGGGGCTGAGATTTTGCGCCTCATACAAACAGTCCAAAAGCCAAAACAGGTGGCAGTCACCCACGGCCACAGGCACCAAAGGGAAATTCCCGTTATCCAGGGAAAAACAGGGCAGGTCAGGAAGCTAAGAAGCTGCCCTATGTCTATAAGAGAAATGACATTAATCCCGTCCCTGATCACTTCTAACATTGTACCCAGGTACTCAACTCCAGAAGTGACCTGGGCACAGGACCAAAGGGGGAACTAAGGGAGAGGATGGTTGGTGGCACGTAGATCAGAAATTACTTATAACTCTCTCTGAACAATGGAAAATCGTTAAAGGGTTGCATGATTCTCTCTACCTGGGAGAAATGCAATGTCTACAGTTTTCTAGCTTTTTTACAGAAAAGGACTCTCAGATACAATAACAAGGGTTACTTGAGCCTGTGCCCTCTGTGCCACTCATA
>NW_011426926.1:0-509 GCF_000754665.1 Bison bison bison
TGTAGCAAGTTCAACAAAGACTTTAAAAATGATCCACATCAGAAAAAGTCTTAAAAGAATTAGTTCTTGGAATAAATGGATGAATATACAATTATATAGTGATATTTTATTGTCTGTCTTCTTCCAGTTCCATGAGAGAAGGAAACATCTATTTTATTCACAATTGGATATGCAATACCTAACACATACTGCATGGCACATAGAAGGAAACATAATATATTAATTTTTTAATGAATAAAAGAATAAATGAATGAGTATGGTTTTAAGATAAGATATTTTAGTAGCTCCACCAGCAGCATGTCATTGTTTGGTTTTTTTTTACTATCTTTTGATTAAGTTTCTGGTTATGATAGAGCACCAAATATCTTTATTGTCTCTAGAGAAGAGTCTTTTTGGAAAATATTATCTATTAGCTTCAATATATCATGTCTAAAATGGCTGTCTGTAAAAATGAATCTATACACTTCTCCCCCTCTTCACTGCTGTCACCCTCATCACACACTATCATA
>NW_011426927.1:0-595 GCF_000754665.1 Bison bison bison
GGGGCTGTCCCCCACCACCATCTCGCTCTCTCTGTCAAAGAGTTAACCTACAGCTCCAATTCTTAAAGTTCCTTGTCATTCTTCCCTTGAACTTCCAGCTGAGTCTCCATCTGGAGCGGGGAACCCACCACGCTTACTAATTATGCCTGGGCTGATAAGACCCACTCGAGAAGGTGTCTAGGGTGAGGCACCATCTGCTATTCGAGAGGGCACTGCGGCCTACGTAAGTGGTGCAAACTTCTTGTCTTGAAGTTTGATTGGTCTCCCGCGTAAACCGAGCTACTCAGTCCCTTTTCTCCAACGAATTTTCCTACTGAGCTATCCTCATAGTATTATTCTTGACATCTCTGATGAGCATATAAATAGTCGCCTAGGCCATCTCTCCTTCGAATACCCTGGATCAGCTGGGGCTGGTCCCCGGCAGGTGACGCCCGAACAGGGACCTCAGGAGGCAATACTCAAAGAGCTGAGCAGACACGAACCACGTAATCAGCAGGCAATAAGCATGGAGCTCAGCAGTGACGAATCATGCTGCACAAGTGGCAATAATCAAGCAGGTGACCAGGCAGGAATCACGCAGCTCAGCTGGCAATTG
>NW_011426928.1:0-531 GCF_000754665.1 Bison bison bison
TCGAGTTGCGAAGGAAAGCTGGGGATTGCTCTCGAGTGACTGCAGGGCCAAGAGACCTCATCTAGGCTTGTGTCCAGAAGCCAATGTTCCTCTCCAGGGGCGACAGGGATCTCGGGGTTGCATTCCAGACGCACCCGGGGAGACAGGCATTCATCTCGAGTGGAAGCAAAGAACCCCGCTCTGCTCTCGAATCGCGACGGGTATCTCTTGGAGCTCACTGGGTGGACTCAAGGGAGTCAAGCCTCCTGAGGCGTTTGGAGAGAGGTCGCGAGATTGGTCTCCAGGCCAATGCAGGAGACGAAGGCCCTCATCTCCCGATGACGGGGGAATCTACGGGGTTGTTCTCGAGACGGCGGCCCCAGTGTAGCGGTTTCTCACGAGGTACGACGGCGAGGTCAGTTGAGACCTCTCGTGGGGCGCCAGGGAAGTCGGGTCTCCATGCGAGTGGCGAGGGGGAGCGCGTCATTTGCTCCCGAGCCATGGTAGGGGAATCTGGCCTCGAGACGCGTTGAAGAAAGGTCTCTCGAGGTC
>NW_011426929.1:0-617 GCF_000754665.1 Bison bison bison
GTGATTCGTGCCTGCTCAGCTCCAGGAGTATTGCCTGCTGAGCTGCATGATTGGTGTCTGCTGAGCTGCACCATTGGTGTATGCTGAGCTGCACCTTTGGTGTCTGCTGAGCTGCCCAATTGGTGTCTGCTCAGTCTCGGGTGTAGAACCTATTGAGTCACGTGTTTAGAGTCTGGGTAACCACTTCATTACAGTCTGCTCAGCTCCATGACGATTTCCTGCTCCTCTCCGTGATTAGTGCCCTCTTAGCCAAGTGATTAGTGCCTGCTCAGCTCTTTGATTATTGCCTCCTGAGGCACGTGATCAGTGCATGATAGCCACGTGATCAGCGCCTCTCAGTCACGTGATCAGCGCCTCTCAGTCACGTGCTCAGAAATGATAGTCACCTGAACAGTGCCTGCTGAGACACGTGATCAGTGCCTCTCAGTCACGTGATCAGTGCATGCTCAGTCACGTGATCAGTGCCTCTCAGTCACGTGATCAGTGCCTCTCAGTCACGTGATCAGTGCATGCTCAGTCACGTGATCAGGGTCTGCTGAATCAAGGGATTAGCGCTTGCTCAGCTGCATGCTTAATCCCTGCTCAGCTGCGTGACTCGTGCCTGATCAGCTGTGTGA
>NW_011426930.1:0-561 GCF_000754665.1 Bison bison bison
TTTATCTGATATGAGTATTGCTACTCCTGCTTTCTTTTGGTCCCTATTTGCATGGAAAATCTTTTTCCAGCCCTTCACTTTCAGTCTGTATGTGTCCCCTGTTTTGAGGTGGGTCTCTTGTAGACAACATATGTAGGGGTCTTGTTTTTGTATCCATTCAGCCAGTCTTTGTCTTTTGGTTGGGGCATTCAACCCATTTACGTTTAAGGTAATTACTGATAAGTATGATCCCGTTGCCATTTACTTTATTGTTTTGGGTTCGAGTTTATACACTGTTTTTGTGTTTCCTGTCTAGAGAATATCCTTTAGTATTTGTTGGAGAGCTGGTTTGGTGGTGCAGAATTCTCTCAGCTTTTGCTTGTCTGAGAAGCTTTTGCTTTCTCCTTCATACCTGAATGAGATCCTTGCTGGGTACAATAATCTGGGCTGTAGGTTATTTTCTTTCATCATTTTAAGTATGTCTTGCCATTCCCTCCTGGCTTGAAGAGTTTCTATTGAAAGATCAGCTGTTATCCTTATGGGAATTCCCTTGTGTGTTATTTGTTGTTTTTCCCTTGTCTG
>NW_011426931.1:0-647 GCF_000754665.1 Bison bison bison
GAGTGACCTGCGTAGGGAGGAGTCAGCATGGACGAGATGTGGACGGGGGAACAGCTGTATGGTTCTGGCCTTAGAGGAGTCAGGGGGTTGCTGTCAGTTCCATGAAGATCACAAGAACAATGGAGATTGAGGAGAACAAGAGCTCCCCCTGCCTGGGTGCTGGGTGCCTCTGGTGTGGACAAGAACAGCCCCCTCTGAACAGTGTGAATGGGACCTGGGGGAGGCCAGGCTGGAGGGTCAGCATGAAGGTGGGGTGGGAGGAGCAATGGGAGAAAAAGGTGAGGATGCAGGGAGGGAACATCTCATAAATGGGAGGGGTGGTTCTCAGGCCAGTGGTTCACAAGGAAGGAGGACAGGAAAAGAGGGCTTCGGAGAAACGAGATGACCCGAGGGACCTTCACCTTGGGTATGACTGAGGGTTTACTTTTGAAGTCAAACATTTATATAACGTCTGCCGTGTGTCAAGTCCTCTTCTAAGCACTCTGTCAGGCTTACAAGCACTCATAATTCTTGTAAGAATCTTATGAGATAGGGATAGTCCTAGCTCCATTTTACAGAGACTCGGGAAAGTTGCTGAAGCTCATATCACTGATGAGTAGAAGAGCAGGAATTTGAACTGAAATGGTCTGGATGCAGGGTTCAGAGCT
>NW_011426932.1:0-556 GCF_000754665.1 Bison bison bison
ACGCCCCCCACCTCCAGTTTCCCTGACTTCTCAGAGCCACCATGAGAAGCCCCCTGAGGTCACCTGCACAAGTCGAGGGAAGCCAGGGTTTTCCTGCCTACAACCCGAGAAAGTACCTCGAGAGACCTTCTTCAACACGTCTCGTAGGCCAGGTTCCCCTACCATGACTCGAGAGCAATGACGCGCTCCCCCTCGCCACTCGCATCGGAGACCCGACTTCCCTGGCGTCCCCACGAGCGGCTCACTGACCTCGCCGTCTTACCTCGTGAGAAACCGCACCCTGGGGCCGCCGCTCGAGAACCACCCCGAGACTCCCCATCAATCGCGGAGATGAGGGCCTTCGTCTCCTGCATGGCCTAGAGGCCAACCTCGCGACCTCTCTCCAAACGCCTCAGGAGGCTTGACTCCCTTTAGTCCACCCAGGGAGCTCCAAGAGATACCCGTCGCGACTCGAGAGCAGAGCGGGGTTCTTGGCTTCCACTCGAGATGAATGCCTGTCTCCCCGGGTGCGTCTGGAATGCAACCCCGAGATCCCGGTCGCCCCTGGGAGAGGAAC
>NW_011426933.1:0-661 GCF_000754665.1 Bison bison bison
TTCAGAAAACTTATTTTTCTCTAAAGGTGGTTGGTCAGGAGCCACCCTCCAAAAAAGCATTAGATAAAGTTGCATTCCTACAGAGCAAAGGTGTGGTGGGCTATAACAATAAGAAAAAGAATTAACTCAAGGGTCCCAGGTTACAAACATTAAAGCTACTACTTACACCAATTATATTAATCAATACACTGCCAGGGACACAGCAGGTAAGGGATATGGAACCTTAGCAGCAAACAATGGCCCAACAAGTGAAAAACCATTCACCAATACAATTTCTAATCAATCTTTTAACTACTCAAAAGAATCTGTGTTTAGACAGTTTAGAACATCTCCTGCCTCTCACAGTTGGGAGGCTCTGAACAATCACATGTGGCCGGAAAAACCTATTCAGGCAGGCTAGAGGATTTCCAAAGGAGTTTGTAGGTTAAACACTGTCACACCCAGGAATTATTAACTGGAACTGTAAGCTAACTCTTTTTTCAGTAGAGAGGTAGTGGGGGAGAGCCCCCCGTAAAGTCAGAGGTTAGGTGAAGCACAAGCAGAAGTAGGCAGACTCTGGTTTTGGGGGTATATGCTCGAGAATTTCCAGGGGGACTCCTGAAGCTCGATCCCGCCTTTGCGTATGCCGAGCCTCCTTCCTCATGACCTTTGTCATGGGCGG
>NW_011426934.1:0-769 GCF_000754665.1 Bison bison bison
AAGCAGTCCTAAGGGGAAAGTTCATAGCAATACAGGCACACCTCAAGAAACAAGAAAAAAAGTCAAATAAATAACCTAACTCTACACCTAAAGCAACTAGAAAAGGAAGAAATGAAGAACCCCAGGGTTAGTAGAAGGAAAGAAATCTTAAAAATTAGAGCAGAAATAAATGCAAAAGAAACAAAAGAGACCATAGCAAAAATCAACAAAGCCAAAAGCTGGTTCTTTGAAAGGATAAATAAAATTGACAAACCATTAGACAGACTCATCAAGAAACAAAGGGAGAAAAATCAAAATCAAATAAAAATTAAGAAATGACAGTGGAGAGATCACAACAGACAACATAGAAATACAAAGGATCATAAGAGACTATTATCAACAATTATATGCCAATAAAATGGACAACGAGGAAGAAATGGAACAAATTCTTAGAAAAGTACAACTTTCCAAAACTCGACCAGGAAGAAATAGAAAACCTTAACAGACCCATCACAAGCACGGAAATTGAAACTGTAATCAAAAAACTTCCAGCTAAACAAAAGCCCCGGTCCAGACGGACTTCACAGCTGAATTCTACCAAAAATTTAGAGTAAGAGCTAACAACTATCCTGCTCAAACTCTTCCAAAAAATTGCAGAGGAAGGTAAACTTCCAAACTCATTCTATGAGGCCACCATCACCCTAATACCAAAACCTGACAAAGATCCCACACAAAAAAAAGAACTACAGGCCAATATCACTGATGAACATACGATGCAAAAATCCTTAAC
>NW_011426935.1:0-533 GCF_000754665.1 Bison bison bison
GATATCCAAACAAGTCAAATCCAAAGCCAGAAAAAGCAGAAAGTGATTCCCAGGGATCAAAGAGAGTTCATGTTTCACGGACCCCAGTTTCCCTTGGGGAAACTGACTTCCCATGATATCGCCAAAACCAATTATACAAATAACTGGAAGCCATATCCAATCAAATGAATGTAGACATAATTTTACAGTTTACACCAACCTCATTCAAACTTCTCAATAGACAAAAGGCAAAACTGTATCTATGGTACCTCAGCTTTGATTCAAACTGTGTCTACAGTACCTCAGTTTTGTTTATCAAATTTAACAAAAAAAAAACTAAGTCTATCCAAAAAGGATATAAAATATATATAACATGAACTTTAAAAAATAAAATTTAAACTGTAGAAAAACCTTATTCACAAAACTTAAACACAAGCCAACGGAAAAAAATATATTTACAAAATACATATCTGGTAAAGGATTGTACTCCAACTATACCAAAAATCTAAAACAAACAACCTCATTAAAAATGTATAAATCTAAACACCAGGCCT
>NW_011426936.1:0-641 GCF_000754665.1 Bison bison bison
GTTTATCTAAAAGCTCATATCACATTTAATTTTTCGTTTTCTTCCTGTTCTTTCGAGCTACTTTCTTGTTGACAAGCTTGTGACAGATATAACGATATAGCAATTTTTACCTTAGAACAAACCGAGGCCCTATGAACATTTTGTGCTTAATGTGGATGACTCTTAGACATGCCTACAGTAGAGGAGCAAAAACCAAAACTACTAGATATTTAATATTGACTAGTTCCCAGTTCACGGGACTCTGACATTCACTGAGGTCAATGTTTTCTTGTATTGAAGCAGTTTGGTTGGCAAGGGCTGCCTTGTCTTGAGACCATTGAAATAAGAACTCAGAACTTGAGCACTATTATCAAAAATCACAAGGCTCACACTGATACATACATCAATCCAGACAGACAAGACAAGACATCTTCCAGTTTTCCGCCTGAGATGGAAAAGATTTCTTTGAGCCGTTTTTTCTGGGGAGTGGGGGGTGGGGCTGGCGGCCAGGCAGGCTTTGGGAAGGAGCTAAGTGTTTGGAATTGCATATGAAAAGAACCAGCTTTCCGGGTTCCAAGGAATCAAGTTTCCTTGGAAACCAACTTTGTCCGGTTCTATAGAATATCATGGCCCTCCTAGGTCAGGTCATCTTTCCTTTCCGT
>NW_011426937.1:0-607 GCF_000754665.1 Bison bison bison
CTAGTGTTCTGCCTATGTTTTCCTCTAAGAGTTTTATAGTTTCTGGTCTAACATTTAGGTCTTTAATCCATTTTGAGTTTATCTTTGTGTATGGTGTTAGAAAGTGTTCTAATTTCATTCTTTTACATGTAGCTGTCCAGTTTTCCCAGCATCATTTACTGAAGAGTCTGTCTTTGCCCCATTGTATATTCTTTCCTCCTTTGTCAAAAATAAGGTACCCATAGGTGCGTGGGTTTATTTCTGGGCTTTCTACCTTGTTCCATTGGTCGATATTTCTGATTTTGTGCCAGTACCATACTGTCTTGATGGCTGTAGCTTTGTGGTATAATCTGAAGTCAGGAAGGTTGACTCCTCCAGCTCCATTCTTCTTTCTCAAGACTGGGTATTTGGGGTCTTTTTCATTTCCATACGAATTGTGAAATGTTTTGTTCTAGTTCTGTGAAAAATGCCATTGATAATTTGATAGGGATCACACTGAATCTGTAGATTGCATTTGGTAGTATAGTCATTTTCACAATATTGATTCTTCCTACCCAGGAACATGGAATACCTCTCCATCTGTTTATGTCATCTTTGATTTCTTTCATCAGTGTCTTATAATTTTCTG
>NW_011426938.1:0-516 GCF_000754665.1 Bison bison bison
GTCTCCCTCGAGAGGAACACTGAGGGTTTCCGGCACCCCCTCCTCTGAGCCCTTTCTCCCCTCCTGATCTGGACAGGAGGGTCGACTCCCCTGCTTTGTCTGGAAGGGGTTCCCGACCTTCCGGTCGCACCTCAGGATGAGGCCGGTCTCACGAAGACATTCCAGACGTGGCCTCGTGGCTGGTTCCACATTCCGTAGGACCCCGATTTCCCGGTCCCCTCTTGAGAAGAACCCGATGCCCGGACACCTCTCCGAACTCCACCCTGTGAATGAAGTCAACACGAAGGGGCAGTGACTCGCCCGTGCATCGTTCGGAGCAAACCCCCAGGTTCCAAATACAGCTCGACAAGCGGCCTCTCTCCCCGGGGACATCTCGAGAGGCAAGCGGAGCTCCATGACTACACCCAAGACGAGGCCTGACTCTCCTGTCCCCAGTCTGCAGGGACCCTGCGATCGGAGTCTGAAATCAGAGGTACCCTGCGGTTCCTGCCTCAACTGGAGATGAGGCCCTCTTCC
>NW_011426939.1:0-672 GCF_000754665.1 Bison bison bison
AAATATAGAAGCAATTCCTATAGCGCAATTTCAGAAAAATAAATGACCTAATCAAATAATGGGCCAAAGAACTAAATAGACATTTCTCCAAAGAAGACATACAGATGGCTAGCAAACACATGAAAAGATGCTCAACATCACACATTATCAGAGAAATGCAAATCAAAACGACAGTGAGGTACCATTTCAATGCCAGTCAGAATGGTTGCGATCCAAAAGTCTGCAAGCAATACATACTGGAGACGGTGTGGAGAAACGAGAACCCTCTTACACTGTTGGTGGGAATGCAAACTAGTATAGCCACTATGAAGAACAGTGTGGAGATTCCTTAAAAAACTGGAAATAGAACTTCCTTATGACCCAGCAATCCCACTGCTGGGCATACACACCAAGGAAACCAGACTTGAAAGAGACATGTGTTCCCAAATGTTTGTCACTGCACTGTCTCTAATAGCCAGGGCATGGAAGCAACCTACATGACCATCAGCAGACGAATGGATAAGAAAGCTGTGGTACATATACACAATGGAGTATTACTCAGCCATTGAAAATATACATTTGAATCAGTTCTAATGAGATGGATGGAACTGGAGCCTATTATACAGACTGAAGTAACCCAGAAACAAAAACACCAATACAGTATACTAATGCATATATATGGAATTTAGAAAG
>NW_011426940.1:0-595 GCF_000754665.1 Bison bison bison
GTGCTGAGAGCTGAACCCAGTGTGGGTGCTCTAGACACCTTTTTCTTGCTTCTATGTGTCCATATGTTGACTTCTTTTCTCTTTTATATTTATTCATATTTGGCTGCGTTGGGTCTTAGTTAAGGCATGTGGGATCTAGGGTTGGGAAAACCTGGCCAGGGTTGGGAACCTGGGCGCCCTGCATTGGGAGCATGGAGTCGTATCTACTGAACCTCCTGGGAAGTCACTGTCTTTTTCTTTTTTAATTTTGGCCACACCACATGACACTTTGGAGCCTTAGTTCCTCAGCTGCGTATTGAACCTGCCCCCAGCCCCCTGCCCCGTTGGAGGCATGTATTATTAACCACTGGACCACCAGGGAAGTCCTCCACTTCTTGATTTTGGCCGCATTCATCCCTCCAATGTAAGGGTGTTTGGGGAGTGATGCTGGGGACAAGGCCTACCAGATTGTGTTAAATATATTATCGTCTGTCTTACCCTGTGGCTCTGCAAATGTTTTGGTTCATAAACCTTTTTACAAATTAGAGAGAAGCTAAGAATTCTCCTCCCAGGAATTATACTCAAAGTCACAAGATTTTGTGAGTTATTTTTGGAC
>NW_011426941.1:0-548 GCF_000754665.1 Bison bison bison
GCTAAGGCATTGCGAGCGCACGCCAGTGTTACTTGTTTGCAGCATCCCTCCCTCCTTCCCCACAGCGCGACTGAACAAGTGAGCCTAAAAAAAAAAAAAATGTCCTCCACCGTGCCCTTTGTGTCAGGGCAGAAACCAGACACTGAAGAGACCAGCAAACAGAAGAAGTTATAACAGAGGGAAATGCCTCGGAGATTAAAAACCCTGTGGTTACTACGGACTACATAGGAAGGGGCCTATAGGTCTTGAGAAATATAAGTCGGACCAAGGAACTAGCCAAAAATGAACTGAACCCACAATACTCACAACAAAACCAGAGAAAGTCCTAGATATATTTTTTACTATTTTTACAATCATTCTTTCTTTCTTTTTTTTTTAAATTTTTAAAAAAATTTTAAGTCCTCTATTGTTCCTTTAATTTTCACTTTTATAACCTATTACTTTGCAAAAAAAAAAAAACAAACCCTATTTTTTCTTCTTCAGCAAACTTCATATACATATATTTTATAATTTTTTGACCTTTTTTTTTTTTTTCTTTTTCTTCTTTT
>NW_011426942.1:0-549 GCF_000754665.1 Bison bison bison
GAAGGGGCTCAGAGGAAGTGGTGCCGGAAAACCTCGGTGTTCCTCTCCAGGGAGACCGGGATGCCGGGGAACTTTGTGGGGGCGCATCAAGGGTGCCAAGTACCGTTTCGACCTCCAATTCCTAACGTGGGACTTCTCCTGAGACGCTGTAGCGGGAAAGGGCTTCATCTTGCGATGACGGGGGAACCACGTGGTTTTCCTCGAGTTGCGGCGGGATTCTCGAGTTACGACGGGGAATTCAGGATGCCTCTTGTGGTGGCCCAGGGAAGTCCAATCTTCCATTCGAGTTGCGAAGGAAAGCTGGGGATTGCTCTCGAGGGAGTGCAGGGCCAATAGACCTCATCTAGGCTTGTGTCCAGAAGCCAATGTTCCTCTCCAGGGGCACCGGGGTCTCGGGGTTGCATTCCAGACGCACCCGGGGAGACAGGCATTCATCTCGAGTGGAAGCAAAGAACCCCGCTCTGCTCTCGAGTCGCGACGGGTATCTCTTGGAGCTCACTGGGTGGACTAAAGGGGTCAAGCCTCCTGAGGCGTTTGGAGAGAGGTCGC
>NW_011426943.1:0-612 GCF_000754665.1 Bison bison bison
ATGACATAACACCCCCAGGGGATCTGTGCAGCACTAAGCGATAAATTAATTCTCCAGGGAAACTGAATATTCACACCAAAGTGGGATAAATAAGAACCATAAATAGCCTCATGTCAGTTGCATTCAGGTGTTAACTGTCAGATACGTTTGAACACTAAGCTTACAAAATTATGATTTTTAGAGGTTTTTAGGTCTTGGAATAGCTGATATAGGATTATAACTGGAATCCCCACTATTCCCTACCCTGTGTTTTTTTAATTAACAGTATGTATTGGAATTCTTCTCAGTACAGAAAGAGCTTCCTCATCATCTAAACAATTAAAACTGCTCATGTGCTAGATTTATTGCAGAAAGCAGTTTAAACACATATAGTGATTTATGCACATACGCATGTTTGTATATAGATAAACAAGTGTTGCTGATGAACAAGGAAGCCTGGCATGCTACAGTCCATGGGGTCGTCGCAAAGAGTCGGACACACCTGAGCTACTGAAACAAGATTCATATTTATTGGTACAATTAAGAGTATAGTAAGTGAAGTGAAGTGAAAGTTGCTCACTCATGTCCGACTCTTTGCGACCCCATGGACTATACAGTCCATGGAATTCTCCA
>NW_011426944.1:0-520 GCF_000754665.1 Bison bison bison
CTCCAAGGGCAGAGGCTTAAGAAACAAAGATGGGCATGGATGTGCAGTATATGCACAAATTTGAAATGCAACCATTTTAAAAAACTATAATTCAGATGTCTCTCCATCAACCATCATGATTCCAAAGCTACAGATTTCCCTATTTTTCATCTCCAAGAAACCAGGACTTGAAAATTTGATTATTAGTAAAATACTGAAGTTCTTGTAAATTCCAAGACTTTCATCTACTTCCCATCTCTCTCAACATCATTCCATAGTGAAAACTGTTTTTCAAGACAAAGAAATGAACAAGAATTGCCTACCTTTCTCCCAGCTCTCACCATGCTGATATCCTGGGAAAGGGGATTCACTTTAACATCCCTTCCAAACTAATTATAATTACCTATTCTTATTCAAATTGTTATGATTAAAAATTCATTTAGGGAATTCCCTGGTGGTCCAGTGGCTAAGACTCTGAGTTCCAATGCAGGGGGCCCAGGTTCCATTACTGATCAGGGAACGAGATCCATATGCTGTATCT
>NW_011426945.1:0-667 GCF_000754665.1 Bison bison bison
ATGGAAGATTGGACTTCCCTGGGCCAACACAAGAGGCATCCTGAATTCCCCGTCCTAACTCGAGAATCCCGCCGCAACTCGAGAAAAACCACGTGGTTCCCCCGTCATCGCAAGATGAAGCCCTTTCCCGCTACAGCGTCTCAGGAGAAGTCCCACGTGAGGAATTGGAGGTCGAAACGGTACTTGGCACCCTTGATGCGCCCCCACAAAGTTCCCCGGCATCCCGGTCTCCCTGGAGAGGAACACCGAGGTTTTCCGGCACCACTTCCTCTGAGTCCCTTCTACCCTCCTGGTCTCCACAGGAGGGTCGACTCCCCTGCTTTGTCTGGAAGGGGTTCCCGACCTTCCGGTCGCACCTCAGGATGAGGCCGGTCTCACGACGACATTCCAGACGTGGCCTCGTGGGTGCTTCCACGTTGGGAAGCACCCCGATTACCCGGTACCCTCTGGATAAGAACCAGATGCCCGGACACCTCTCCGAACTCCACCCTGTGAATGAAGTCAACACGAAGGGGCAGTGACTCGCCCGTGCATCGTCCGGAAAAACCCCCCGGTTACCAAATACCGCTCGACAAGTGGCCTGTCTCCCTGGGAACACCTCGAGAGGCAAGCGGAGTTCCATGCCTCAACCCAAGACGAGGCCTGACTCTCCTGTCCCAAGTCTGCC
>NW_011426945.1:5110-5570 GCF_000754665.1 Bison bison bison
TGACTCGAGAGCAATGACGCGCTCCCCCTCGCCACTCGCATGGAGACCCGACTTCCCTGGCGCCCCACGAGAGGCTCACTGACCTCGCCGTCGTACTCCGTGAGAAACCGCACCCTGGGGCCGCCGCTCGAGATCCACCCCGAGACTCCTCCATCATCGCGGAGATGAGGGCCTTCGTCTCCTGCATGCCCTAGAGGCCAATCTCTCGACCTCTCTCCAAACGCCTCAGGAGGCTTGACTCCCTTTAGTCCACCCAGTGAGCTCCAAGAGATACCCGTCGCGACTCGAGAGCAGAGCGGGGTTCTTTGCTTCCACTCGAGATGAATGCCTGTCTCCCCGGGTGCGTCTGGAATGCAACCCGAGATCCCGGTCCGCCCCTGGAGAGGAACAGTTGGCTTCTGGACACAAGCCTAGATGGAGGTCTATTCGGCCCTGCAGTCACTCGAGAGCAACTCCCCAG
>NW_011426946.1:0-549 GCF_000754665.1 Bison bison bison
GCTTGCCTCTCGAGGTGTTCCCGGGGAGACAGGCCACTTGTCGAGCGGTATTTGGAACCTGGGGGTGTTTTCCCGACGATGCACGGGCGAGTCACTACCCCTGCGTGTTGACTTCATTCACAGGGTGGAGTTCGAAGACGTGTCCGGGCATCGCGTTCTTATCAAGAGGGGACCGGGAAATCGGGGTCCTTCGGAATGTGGAACCACCCACGAGGCCACGTCTGGAATGTCGTCGTGAGACCGGCCTCATCCTGAGGTGCGACCGGAAGGTCGGGAACCCCTTCCAGACAAAGCAGAGGAGTCGACCCTCCTGTCCAGATCAGGAGGGTAGAAGAGGCTCAGAGGAAGTGGTGCCGGAAAACTTCGGTGTTCCTCTCGAGGGAGACCGGGAGTCTGGGCACTTTGTGGGTCGCATCAAGGGTGACAAGTACCGTTTGAACTCCAATTCCTAAAAGTGAGACTTCTCCTGAGACGCTGTAGCGGCACAGGGCTACATCTTGCGATGACGGGGGAAACCACGTGGATTTTCTCGAGTTTGCGGCAGGGATT
>NW_011426947.1:0-509 GCF_000754665.1 Bison bison bison
AGTGAGCTCCGGGCAGTACTTTGGTCCCAGGTTTGGAGCCCAATGCCCGGAACGCGGGAGAGAAGAGGCTGGCTGCCGGCGGGTGCTTGCAAGCCTGTTACTGGGAAGGACCGAGTGAGCTTCCACACCGGCGGAGCTCCAGCTCTGCGCCCAGGCGCGATAGCACAGAGCCCCGGCCGAGAGGCTGCTCTGGGCTGGGCGAGCCTCCCCAAGCCCTGCCCAGCTTCTAGCGTTCGCGCCCGGGAAGGAGCAGGCTGCGGGAGTGTGGGAGACGTGACTGGTGCCTGACTGGTGCCTCAGCTCAGCTCTCGCCTTCCCTTCGGACCTAGGAGCCAGGCGTCCTTGCAGAGGGCTTAGGGGCTGGGGGTGTGCACACTGCCAAAGCCTCCCGCAGGGAGAGCTCTTTCCGAGGGAAAGGAGCGCCCAGGCTGCATTCCAAGCTGGTGCTTCCCCGCCAGACTAAGCGCCGCACGGAGGGAATCGACGGGTCCCGGTCGCCCCGTGGCGTT
>NW_011426948.1:0-511 GCF_000754665.1 Bison bison bison
ACTTCAATACAGCCTAATTATCATGGAGGTACTTTAGGCAAGATATTACAATCTAGATAATGGTGAAATGTGGGAGAGAACAGAATCAAAGCCTCTATACTGTGGCTGTGGGTCAAGGTTTGGAGGAGACACATGCTCCCTGCCTTGTGACACAACAGAGTTGACTTAGAGAGATGAGGATGACAGGTGAGTTTGGAGGGCTCCTAAGGGCCATTAAAAATGATGCATTCCCCCACCCCCCATCAAATCATCTGAGTTGCCCCCCATTCTGCCCTAGAGGTATCAGGATTGCGCTTTGTGATGTCAATTCTCAGCCAGGGCCACCATTGGCTGGGGAAGTGAGTTGCTGATATCTTAAAGCATAATGGTGTGGACCCTAGGGAGGGGTATATAGAGGTGTGCTCGAGGGGCTCTGGAGCAGACCACTGGGTGTCTTCAAAATGACTAAAGAGACTCAGAAGCCACAAGGCTCTAGAGCACTTATGGAACAGCTGACTTCAGGTAACCAGGA
>NW_011426949.1:0-573 GCF_000754665.1 Bison bison bison
GTATAATCATAAGTAATTTTGATATAGGTCATACCTGAATGAACTAGTGGTTTTCCCTACTTTCTTCAATTTAAGTCTGAATTTGGTAATAAGCAGTTCATGATCTGAGCCACAGTCAGCTCCTGGTCTTGTTTTTGTTGACAGTATAGAGCTTCTCCATCTTTGGCTACAAAGAATATCAATCCGATTTCGGTGTTGAACATTTGGTGATGTCCATGTGTAGAGTCTTCTCTTGTGTTGACGGAAGAAGGTGTTTGCTATGACCAGTGCATTTTCTTGGCAAAACTCTATTAGTCTTTGCCCTGCTTCATTCTGTATTCCAAGGCCAAATTTGCCTATTACTCCAGGTGTTTCTTGACTTCCAACTTTTGCATTCCAGTCCCCTATAATGAAAAGGACATCTTTTTTGATTATTAGTTCTAAAAGGTCTCATAGGTCTTCATAGAACCGTTCAACCTCAGTCTTTTTCAGCATTACTGATTTGGGGCCTAGACTTGGATTACTGTGATATTGAATTGGTTTGTCTTGGAAATGAACAGAGAACTATTCTGTTCGTTTTTGAGTATTGCATCC
>NW_011426950.1:0-520 GCF_000754665.1 Bison bison bison
CCAAGCCAGGGGCACCGGGACCCTGATTCCCTCCGTGCGGCGCTTAGTCTGGGCGGGGAAGCACCAGCTTGGGAATGCAGCCTGGGGCGCTTCCTTTCCCTCGGAAAGAGCTCTCCCTGCGGGAGGCTTTGGCAGTGTGCACACCCCCAGCCCCTAAGCCCTCTGCAAGGACGCCTGGCTCCTAGGACCGAAGGGAAGGCGAGAGCTGAGCTGAGGCCCCAATCAGGCACCAGTCAGGTCTCCCACAATCCCGCAGCCTTCTCCGTCCCTGGCGCGAACGCTAGAAGCTGGGCAGGGCTTGGGGAGGCTCGCCCAGCCCAGAGCAGCCTCTCGGCCGGGGCTCTGTGCTATCGCGCCTGGGCGCAGAGCTGGAGCTCCGCCGGTGTGGAAGCTCACTCGGTCCTTCCCAGTAACAGGCTTGCAAGCACCCGCCGGCAGCCAGCCTCTTCTCTCCCGCGTTCCGGGCATTGGGCTCCAAACCTGGGACCAAAAGTACTGCCCGGAGCTCACTGATCATGGG
>NW_011426951.1:0-713 GCF_000754665.1 Bison bison bison
AAAAATAAAAAGCAGAGGATCTGGACTTTCTTGTCCATAGAAAGTTCTAAGAGGATAAATTCAGTAACATTACTTCTATCTTCCATGATCTGATGTTCAAGAAAATGATCTGAAATGACAAAACCAATGAAACGAATCATTGATGAGAAAATGGAAACCTAATATCTACTTTAAATGGCACCAATGCCTTTTAAAGACAAGTTATTTTGAGTACCCACTGAAATCAATTTTCATTTAATACGAGTCTTTGACTATATGGTAACTAATATTCTTCTAAGAGCTAAGAATACAGTGATAAATTAGACAAAGTTCCAGTTTTTATATAATTTAAATTATTTTTGTGAGGAAGACAAGGAATTATATTTATCAAGAATTTTAAAAAAGAGATGATCTTAATAGTGTTAAGTAGGGTGACATATAATGTGCCAATTTAGGATGTAAAATAGAGGTAAACTATAGAATTTGCTTGATTCAGTGGTTTCTAATGAAATCACAAAATTGGTGTAGGGTGTGTGGGTGGGTTTTGCAGTGCTGGCACAGAGTCAATGTTAAACTAAATATCAATTAAATAAAAAATCTAGGAAAGTGAACAAATGTGCTATAATTTTGAAGGAATAATACAATAAATAATCATCCTTAGTCAGGTAATTCATGATAAAACTGAAAGAACAAATCATTTTTAGAGTGGACTCATTTTTGACTTTTTGACTTTT
>NW_011426952.1:0-595 GCF_000754665.1 Bison bison bison
GACTTCTCAGAGCCACCATGAGAAGCCCCCTGAGGTCACCTGCACAAGTCGAGGGAACCCAGGGTTTCCTGCCTCAACCCGGGAAAGACCTCGAGAGACCTTCTTCAACACGTCTCGAGGCCAGATTCCCCTACCATGGCACGGGAGCAGTGACGCGCTCCCCCTCGCCACTCGCATGGAGACCCGACTTCCCTGGCGCCCCACGAGAGGCTCACTGACCTCGCCGTCGTACCTCGTGAGAAACCGCACACTGGGGCCGCCGCTCGAGAACAACCCCGAGATTCCCCCGTCATCGAGAGATGAGGGCCTTCGTCTCCTGCATGGCCTAGAGACCAATCTCGCGACCTCTCTCCAAACGCCTCAGGAGGCTGACTCCCTTGACTCCACCCAGTGAGCTCCAAGAGATACCCGTCGCGATTCGAGAGCAGAGCGGGGTTCTTTGGTCTTCCACTCGAGATGAATGCCTGTTCTCCCCGGGTGCGTCTGGAATGCAACCCCCGAGATCCCGGTCGCCCCTGGAGAGGAACATTGGCTTCTGGACACAAGCCCAGATGAGGTCTATTGGCCCTAGCAGTCACTCGAGAGCAAGTCCCCA
>NW_011426953.1:0-546 GCF_000754665.1 Bison bison bison
GAATACTGGAGTGGGTTGCCATTACCTTCTCCAGGGGATCTTCCCGACCTAGGGATCGAACCCGGGTCTCCTGCATTCCAGCCAGATGCTTTAACCTCTGAGCCACCAAGAAAGCCCCAACCAACCTAAAATAATCTCCTATCACTAGTTCAGGAAAATCCATATGCTTCAAAATGCATAACATAAAATAATTTGGTCTGGTTCCATACAAGCAGAGGATGAAAGCGAGTAACTAAAATTTTCAACAACTGATAAAAAGTCATCAAAAAAATTTTTTTGAAGCTGATGAAAATTTTAACATAACACTGCCAAATGAACATTTTGAAAAACACTCCTTAGGAAGCAATAGCAGTTACTAAAGAACATAAAACAGAAATGCGGGAATTCATAGGAGAAAGAACCAGAAAATAGAAGGATGTGCAGAATGTCAGAAAGAAACTGAAAGAAGGGCAATTTAAAAAATAAGACAAAGTTTTAAGAGACTACAGTAGAAAGTAGATATACAGAAGTATCAGTAACAGATGGAAAGAGAAAGTTGAGGAATGT
>NW_011426954.1:0-591 GCF_000754665.1 Bison bison bison
AGTGTTCGGGACGGCTAGGACCCCACTCGAGGGTGCCGCGGACCCCCCTGTAGGATAGACAGGGCGAGAGGAGTGGGAAGTGTTGAAAGTGTTAAAGAGTTAGACTTAGAGAGAGAAAACAGTTTCTGAAGTTAAAAGGCCAAAGAAAAGCCTGATCTTTTGATAGCTTAAAGCAAAATCTTTTACTATACTTAATTTCTGACATGGGTAATACTGAATCAAATGAAAGACAGCTCTTTATAGGAGTAATTTTACAGTTATTAGGTAAAAGAGGAATCAAAGTTAAAAAATCTGCCATTCAATCATTTCTTTCATTTGTACAAGAGCACTGTCCCTGGTTCCCAGATGAAGGCTCTGTTAACTTAGATGTCTGGGAAAAAAGTACGAAAACAGCTAAAAAAC
Organism: Bison bison bison; assembly: GCF_000754665.1. NCBI lineage: Eukaryota > Metazoa > Chordata > Mammalia > Artiodactyla > Bovidae > Bison > Bison bison. The sequence continues at coordinate 403 of NW_011426954.1, forward strand.
TTACCATGCCGAACATGGCTCAGAAAAGGTGCCTAATGACGCCTTTTCCTTATGGAATATCATTAGAGATGTCTTAGACCCTGCCCCTGATTCAGAAAAAGTACATCTTAAAAGTGATAGTGAAGAAAATGCTGTAGCTAAACCTGCCCCTGAATCTAAAAGAGTAACTTTTAAAGAGGAAAATGAGGT
>NW_011426955.1:0-823 GCF_000754665.1 Bison bison bison
GCACATCTGCCCCCTCCCCCCCTCACAGCCAGCAGCATTTCCAAGTGACCTCCTAAGGCCTTCGCCAAACTACAGGGGCACCTCTGGGCTTCCTGTTTCCCTCATTTTTCGGAATCTTTTCTAAAAAAAAAGAAAACAAAAAACAAATTAAAAAAAAAAAAAACCCGCACATTTCTTCGTACAATGCCACAGTGGAAGGAACACAGGCCTTCAATATTAAGACCTAAATTTAGCAAAAAACTTAGGAGCTTTTTTTTTTGTTTTGTCTTGTTTGAATCAAACCACCACATCTATTTAAAATTTTTACACGTTCTAATTATTCGGTTCCAAAACACCAAACTTGTACTGCACACGGTCCCCATGGAAAGGCCCCCTCAGCAGGACAGCCACAGATGCTGCCATGAAAGGGCAGCAGGGTGCCCTCCTCCCTTGTTTTCTGCCTGGGCGGCCACCGGGTTTTGAAACCCATGCACCCTACGAAGTTTCTAGGGTGCAATTCGTGGACCCTTCCCTTTCCCATCCCAGCAGGTGGTCAAGGGCCCGCTGGCCTCCAAAGTGCCAGAAGCAGGGCTGGGCCAGCCGGCCAGAGTTCAGGGTTCTGGCCCTTGGACTTGCAGCGGACACTAGGCTGCTTGGGAAAACCGCGCGGCTCTGACCTTCCAGCAAAGGGGTGGAGCGGTAAAGGCCTTGAGCCCAAAGGCGATGCCTTTCTGCGACCGCCAGGTTGTGCCAACAGAGGGCGGACTACGTGGTTCCCTGCTCCACGCAGTCCCAGTTCCCTTACCTGTGGTCCGCACCCCTCCGCCGCGCCCACTGGATGCCG
>NW_011426956.1:0-664 GCF_000754665.1 Bison bison bison
GGACACTTAGATTGCTTCTGTTTGTTGGCCAGTGTGAATCATGCTGTTGTGACTATGACTGCAGAAGCATGCATTTTTTTCAGCCCCTTTTCCCATACCTTTTGGGTACACAGCATGAATTAGAGTCAAACTATGAATTTATTCCATGTGTTAGTTTTGGAATAATTTCTGTGATGTCTTGCACAGTGGCAGCACCATTTAATTTTTTTGTATGGTAGAATACTGTTCAAGCTTTTGAATATACCCTGTGTTGCATATTCAATCACTCACCTATGGACACTTGAATGGGTTCTACCTTTGAGCTATTGTGAATAATGCCACTATGAATATTTGTGTACCAGTTTTTTGATTGAATTATTAACAAATACATAGTACTATATATGAAAGAAACCACAAGGACCTACTGTACAGTTTAGGAAACTGTATTGAATATCTTATGATAATGTGTAATGGAACAGAGTCTCAAAAGGAATATATGAAAAAGACATAATAACCATGATAATTATTGTGCCAACACTGAGTTATTATAGCACTACTCAACGTGTCTTTATACATGCCACTAAAATATTCACATCTGTAAGTATATTATAAAAAAATTATATAAAAAATCAAGAATTGAAACAGAGAATAAATAAACTTCCTGTCATTGCTCATCATCATTTAT
>NW_011426957.1:0-519 GCF_000754665.1 Bison bison bison
CTTGAGAAAGAAGAATGGAACTGGAGGAATCAACCTACCTGACTTCAGGCTCTACTACAAAGCCACAGTTATCAAGACAGTATGGTACTGGCACAAAGACAGAAATATAGATCAATGGAACAAAATAGAAAGCCCAGAGATAAATCCACGCACATATGGACACCTTATCTTTGACAAAGGAGGCAAGAATATACAATGGATTAAAGACAATCTCTTTAACCAACCACTTGTAAAAGAATGAAACTAGAACACTTTCTAACACCATATACAAAAATAAACTCAAAATGGATTAAAGATCTCAACGTAAGACCAGAAACTATAAAACTCCTAGAGGAGAACATAGGCAAAACACTCTCCGACATACATCACAGCAGGATCCTCTATGATCCACCTCCCAGAATATTGGAAATAAAAGTAAAATAAACAAATGGGACCTAATTAAACTTAAAAGCTTCTGCACAACAAAGGAAACTATTAGCAAGGTGAAAAGACAGCCTTCAGAATGGGAGAAAATAATAG
>NW_011426958.1:0-568 GCF_000754665.1 Bison bison bison
GACGAAGAGGGGAGCGCTCCGCAGACCCAGCAGTTAGACCGATTGTGGAATGCAGCATAGGAGTGAGCCCAGGACAGGAATATATTGTCTTGAGGATACAACAGCAGACTCAGGATATTTGGAGTCAGCAGAAGTAGACTCACATAGATTATCAGGCCCATCCACTGCCCTTTGCTTAACTCTAGAGCTCGGGTCAGGGCCACAAGCTCCACTAACTGAGCATTGGTTCCCTGGGGGAGAGATTTTGCTTCCAAAACCTGTTCAGCAGTCACCATGGCGTAACCTGCTTTACGCTTTCCATCCTGAACAAAAGAACTGCCATCTGTAAATATTTCCATGTCAGGATTGTCTAATGGGGTATCCTTTAGATCCTCCCGAGCTGCATAGTTTAAGGTTAGGAATTGAGAACAATCGTGATCAGGTGTTTCATTTTCCTTCTCAGGAAGGAAAGTGGCAGGATTTAAATTTCCACAAACTTTAAGCTTAGTTACTGGTCCTTCTAACAACAATGACTGATACTTAAGAAGCCTACTGTCTGTCATCCAAATATTAACCTTAGAATTTAAGA
>NW_011426959.1:0-595 GCF_000754665.1 Bison bison bison
CCCTGTGCTGCACAGTAGGACCTTATTGGTTGCCTATTTATATATAGTAGTGTGTATTTTTTTTATTCCAAACACCTAGTTTATTCCTCCCCACCCTTTCCCCTTTGGTAACCATAACCTTGTTTTCTATGTCTATAAGTCTATTTCCATTTTGTAAATAAGTTCCTTTCTAATTGTTTTTTACATTTCATGTATCATTATAGTTTGATATGATAGATATTAGCAGAATCTTTTGGTTTCCTAATTATGACGACAAAAAAACTAGCAGTTCCTATAAAATATATCTTTTCATTTGTTAGATAATTTATAAACATTTATGAAACTTCCAGATTCTCCCAAGATGAAAGGAGAATTTGGTTATTTAACCAAAACCAAAATCCATTGACAGGTTTTAAGGGAGAGGTATGATTGAATGATAGATAGGGAGTCGATAGAACAGTGATAGATCAGAGGGCAGATAGATAGACAGATGGATTCATAGAATAGAATAGAACTGTCAGAACTAAAGAAAAAAATTTTTCATTGGGTCAAACTGTCAAATCAAAAGGTCAGATTCTCACAGGAGAACAGAAGGTGATTCATTTATATTAAGGCT
>NW_011426960.1:0-519 GCF_000754665.1 Bison bison bison
TTTGAGATGCATCCAAGTACTGCATTCTAGACTCTTTGTTGACCATGATGGCTACTCCATTTCTCCTGAGGGATTCCTGCCCGCAGTAGTAGATATAATGGTCATCTGAGTTAAATTCACCCATTCCAGTCCATTTTAGTTTGCTGATTCCTAGAATGTCGACATTCACTCTTGCCATCTCTTGTTTGACCACTTCCAATTTGCCTTGATTCATGGACCTGACATTCCAGGTTCCTATGCAATATTGCTCTTTACAGCATTGGACCTTGCTTCTATCACCAGTCACATCCACAGCTGGGTATTGTTTTTGCCTTGGCTCCATCCCTTCTTTCTTTCTAGAGTTATTTCTCCACTGATCTCCAGTAGCCTATTGGGCCCCTACTAACCTGGGGAGTTCCTCTTTCAGTATCCTATCATTTTGCCTTTTCATACTGTTCATGGGGTTCTCAAGGCAAGAATACTGAAGTGGTTTGCCATTCCCTTCTCCAGTGGACCACTATTCTGTCAGATCTCTCCACC
>NW_011426961.1:0-672 GCF_000754665.1 Bison bison bison
AAGTGATTCGGGGGCATTGGGCCTTCCAGCCTTGCCCGCTAGAGATTCACTGCGGGGCTTCCAAGTTCAGCACACAAATGCCGGCTGCACAGGACTTCCGTGGGCTCACCATTCACATCCTAACACACGTGTGGAAACATATGTCTGCCCACCGAACCTCTCCCCTTTAGGGGTCTCCCGACCCCAGACCCCTGCCTGAGGACAACCCCTCCCCGGACAACAATAAACCCTTGCCTCAACTTTGCGCTCCAGCGAGGTCCTCCCCAATTTCTATGCGTTCTCACTGGACACTCTTCTAGCGTTCAGGGTCCTAGCACCAAAAGATGCCAGCAGAGTGCCACATATGCTTTTCTCCCTTCAGGGCCGTTGCTCAAGACCCAAAGCGAGCTCATTTAGAAAGGCATAGGCTTCCTGCAACTTTGGATTCATTTCTGCAGCTTCTTTTCTCTCTCCGCTGTCCCTTTTTTTCTTCCTTTTCCTTCTTCCTTTATCTATTTACTTTTTATTTTTTTTCCTGTCTTTGGTGTTTTTAGGGTTTTTTGTTAGGTTTTTTTTTTTCCTATTTTTATTTTTTAAACTTTTTTTTTTTAATTTTTGTTGTTTCTATTTTTGTTTTATTTTTTTGTTTGTTCTTTTTATTTCTTCTTTTCTTCTTCTTTTTATTATTACTAC
>NW_011426962.1:0-702 GCF_000754665.1 Bison bison bison
CATTATCAGAGAAATAGCAAAATCAAAAACCACAATGAGGTACCATCTCACGCCGGTCAGGATGGCTGCTATCCAAATATCTACAAGCAATAAATGCTTGAGAAAAGGGAACCCTCTTACTCTGTTGTGGGGAATGCAAACTAGTACAGCCACTATGGAGAACAGTGTGGAGATTCCTTAAAAAACTGGAACTGGAACTGCCATAGGACCCAGCAATCTCACTGCTGGGCATACACATCGAAGAAACCAGAATTGAAAGAGACAACGTGTACCCCTTTGTTCATCACAGCACTGTTTCCAATAGGCAGGACATGGAAGCAACCTAGATGTCCATCAGCAGGCGAATGGACAAGAAAGCACTGGCGCATATACACAATGGAATATTACTCAGCCATTAAAAAGAACACCCTTGAATCCGTTCTAATGAGGTGGATGAAACTGGAGCCTATTATACAGAGTGAAATAAGTCAGAAAGAAAAACACCAATACAGAATACTAACGCATATATATGGAATTTAGAAAGATGGTAATGATAACCCTGTATGCGAGACCATTGAAGAGACACAGATGTACAGAACAGTCTTTTGGACTGGGTGGGAGAAGGCGAGGGTGGGATGATCTGAGAGAATAGGTTTTAAACATGTATATTATCGTAAGTGAATCAGATCGCCAGTCCAGGTTCGATGCATGAGACGAGGGTGC
>NW_011426963.1:0-516 GCF_000754665.1 Bison bison bison
CCCTGGCTTCCCTCGCTTTGTGCAGGTGACCTCAGGGGGCTTCTCATGGTGGCTCTGAGAAGTCAGGGAAACTGGAGGTGGGAGGGGCCTCTCGGGACTCCCCTGGGTTTGGTGCATTGGAAGAGGGCCTCATCTCCAGTTGAGGCAGGAACCTCAGGGTTCCTCTGATTTCGGACTCCGATCGCAGGGTCCCTGCAGACTGGGGACAGGAGAGTCAGGCCTCGTCTTGGGTTGAGGCATGGAACTCCGCTTGCCTCTCGAGGTGTCCCCGGGGAGAGAGGCCACTTGTCGAGCGGTATTTGGAACCTGGGGGTTTTTTCCGGTCGATGCTCGGGGCGAGTCACTGCCCCTTGTGTTGACTTCATTCACAGGGTGGAGTTCGGAGAGGTGTCCGGGCATCGGGGTTCTTATCTAGAGGGGACCGGGAAATCGGGGGTGCTTCGGCAATGTGGAAGCACCCGCGAGGCCCAGGGCTGGAATGTCGTCGTGAGACCGGCCTCATCCTGAGGTGCGACC
>NW_011426964.1:0-606 GCF_000754665.1 Bison bison bison
GAAATAAAACAAACAAAATTACACCCCTACATGGTCTTCTACACATATTAAGAGAAAACCTGAAGTATATGTGCTCTTTGGGAAAAAGCTAGTATCAAAATTGCTTTAATCTTTTTCTTTAAAAAAAATCATATAAAAGTTCAGTTCTTTCAATATCCACAAATCAGTCAATGTAATACATCACATTAACAAATTAAAAAATAAAAACCATATGATTATCTCAATAGATGCAGAGAAAGCCTTTGACAAAATTCAACACCCATTTATGATAATAACTCTCCAGAAAGCAGGAATAGAAGGAACATACCTCAACATAATAAAAGCAATATATGACAAACCCACAGCAAACATTATCCTCAATGCTAGAAAAATTGAAAGCATTTCCTCTAAAGTCAGGAACAAGACAAGGGTGCCCACTTTCACCATTACTATTCAACATAGTTTTGGAAGTTTTGGCCACAGCAATCAGAGCAGAAAAGAATAAAGGATCCAGATTGGAAAAGAGAAGTAAACTCTCACTGTTTGCAGATGACATGATCCTCTACATAGAAAACCCTAAGACTCCACTAGAAATTACAGAACTAATCAATGACATTAGTAAAGTTG
>NW_011426965.1:0-547 GCF_000754665.1 Bison bison bison
GACCATGAGAAAATACTTGAGGAGATAATAGTTGAAAACTTCCCTAAAATGGGGAAGGAAATAATCACCCAAGTCCAAGAAACCCAGAGAGTCCCCAAACGAGGATAAACCCAAGGAGAAACACCTCAAGACACATATTAATCAAATTAACAAAATCAAACACAAAGAACAAATATTAAAAGCAGCAAGGGAAAAACAACAAATAACACACAAGGGAATTCCCATAAGGATAACAGCTGATCTTTCAATAGAAACTCTTACAAGCCAGGAGGGAATGGCAAGACATACGTTAAAATGATGAAAGAAAATAACCTACAGCCCAGATTATTGTACCCAGCAAGGCTCTCATTCAAGCATGAAGGAGAAATCAAAAGCTTTTCAGACAAGCAAAAGCTGAGAGAAATTCTGCACCACCAAACCAGCTCTACCAACAAATACTAAAGGATATTCTCTAGACAGGAAACACAAAAAACGGTTATAAACTCGAACCCAAAACATAAAGTAATGGCAATGGGATCATACTTATCAGTAATTACCTTAAACGTAA
>NW_011426966.1:0-549 GCF_000754665.1 Bison bison bison
CACTTCCTTATGTGCACTCCACAACTGGACCACTCAGAGATGTTCACGGGGTTATACAGAGAAGAGAAGAAGGAGGAAGGCAACAGAGGTGGCCAGAAGGATAAAAGGGGGAATGAAAAGGAGGGAGACAGATCCAGCCAGTAATCAGTTCCCTAAGTGTTCTCCACCGTCTGGAATACACAGAAATTCACAGAGTTGGGTAGAGTAGAGAGGGGTTAGGGAGGAGACACAGGCGACCTGGTGGAGAAAAAGGAGGGTCCAAAAGGGAGAGAGAGCAGTCAAGCCAGTAATCTCACTCCCTAGTGAAAAATGGGTCCTGAAGATTGGGTCCTTAAAGGTACAAAATTGGTAACAAATACATAAAAGCAAAAATTAAAAATCTAGAGTAGAGTTTGGAATTTCAAAAATACGACGTTAAAGAAAAGAAGAGGGAAAAGAAAGAGAGAAGGAACGAACAAACAAAAACAAACAAGGTCGCGGAAAATTATAAAGAAAGTACAAGGTACAAAATTGAATAACTAATAACCAGAAAGACGAAAAATTAAAAAT
>NW_011426967.1:0-571 GCF_000754665.1 Bison bison bison
GTCGTCCCCCCCGGCCTCCGTCGGCCGGTGGCGTCCCCGAGGCGGGGCGGCGCGCGGGGAGCCTTGCGCGTGTGGGGGACGTGGGGGCCGCCGGTGCGCGGCGGGAGAGCGTTCTCCCTGGCCGGCTTGCGGCTCTCGGGTGTGTGTGTCGGTGGCGGTGGGCGTGAGCCCCCGTGAGGGTGCCGGGGAGGTGGGGCGCCAGTCCGTCGTCCCGGGCGTGCGGTGGGACCGTCCCTGTGCTGGGAGGCCTCCGGCGGTGAGATCCCGCGGTGGGCCCCGGCGGCCGACTCGCGCTTCCCCCCTGCCCCCCCAGCACGGGTCGCTTTGAGCCATGCCCCCTCGCGGTGGCGCGCGGCCGCCCCCACCAACACCGCCCCCTGTTCCCGTGGCGTTTGGCCTCGCGTGGCCGCACCCCCGTCGGTGCCCCCTCTCCCGTCTGTCCGTCCGCCTCAGTCCGCTCGCCGTCTGCCTGCCCTCGGGTCGCGCCGTGTGTGTCTCGCGTTCCGGGCCCGCCGACGGTCCCGATCCGTTCGCCCGTCTCGCCGCCGCCTGTCCGTCGCCGCCGTCGCGG
>NW_011426968.1:0-670 GCF_000754665.1 Bison bison bison
ATACGAGAGAGGTCAACTCTCTCTGACTTGCTCCCCATACTCCCCTAGAAGTGTCAGGATGAGGCTTTGTGATGTCAAGGCTCACCAGGGCCACCATTGGCTGTGGATGTGGCTTGCTGACCTCATAAAGTGTAAGGTTGTGGCCACCTAGGGAAGGGTATATATAGGGGTGCTCAGGGGCTCTGAAGTAGACCACTGCGAGTCTTCAAAATTACTAAGGTAACTGGGAAGGCTCTAGAGTGCTGGAGTTTCAGTTTTAGCATCATTCTTGGAACAGCTGACTCTAAATACCCAGGAGGAAAAGATGAAGATCTCCCATCAACTGAGGTCCAAAGGATGTTTCAAGGTGAGCTGAACACACCTAAGCTCCTCATGTGTTTCTCTGACTTATTTAATATGATCATCTTTAGGTCCACCCATGTTGGAAAAATAGCGTTATTTCGTTCTTTCTTATGGATAATATTCCATTGTATGCATAATATATCTCTTTATCCACTCACATGTTTAAGTGCCTTAAGGTCGTTTGCATGTCTTTGCTACTGTACGTTGTGCTACTATAAACACTGTTGTGCATATCACTTTTCTGATGGGAGTTTTCATCTTATGGTATATGCCCAGTAGTGTTATTGTTGGATCATATAGTAACTGTATTTTTAGAGTATTAAAAACT
>NW_011426969.1:0-647 GCF_000754665.1 Bison bison bison
AGCCCCCGCCGCGCGTCCCGATTCTTGGATCCCCCCCGCAGCCCCAGCCCCTCCCGGGCCGCGGGGAGCGGGTGGCCGGGGCCCCGACTCCCGCTGCAGACCTGGGTTGCCTCCGCGCGGCCCGCGAGCCCCTCCGCATTCGCATTCGGCTTCCAGGACACCCGACGACCGGCAGTCCCTTCTCCACCTGGGGCTCCTTTGGCTTGCCTCAGGCAATCCCGGGGCTTGCACCGACTCCAGCCAGAGCCCCCGCCCCCGCCCCACCCCCTGCCTCGCAGGCGATCGCGCATGCGCATGTGCGCGCGCACGCACAGATAGACGTGCCCAAACGGGGCATCTATCTTGTTCACTTATACCGTGGGTGGATCTATGCCTGGGAGTCGGACTGCTGGACCGTAGGCTACTTCACTTTTAGTTCCTTCGGGAACCTCCATATTCTTTTCCATACCGGCTCTACCCACGCCCATTCCTACTCACCGTGAGGAGAGTTCCCTTTGCTCCACATCTTCTCCAGCATCGGTTATGACAGACATCGCAGTGAGGCCCAATCGGACTCATGTGAAGTGGTCCTCCTTGGAGTTTGGAGTTGAGCCTCTCCAATCATAGTGACGTGAGCAAGATGACCTTTTGGAAATGCAGATGCAATG
>NW_011426970.1:0-618 GCF_000754665.1 Bison bison bison
GGGCCATTGTTTGCTGCTAAGTTTCCATATCCCTTACCTGCTGTGTCCCTGGCAGTGTATTGATTAATATAATCGGTGTAAGTAGTAGCTTTAATGTTTGTAACCTGGGAACCTTGAGTTAATTCTTTTTCTTGTTATAGCCCAAAACACCTTTGCTCTGTAGGAATGCAACTTTATCTAATGCTTTTTGGAGGGTGGCTCCTGACCAACCACCTTTAGAGAAAAATAAGTTTTCTGAAGAAAAGGTCTTAAAATGTTAACAGGCCTCCGGGCCAGAAGATGATGCAAATCACCTAAGCGTTTGCATATGATAAGTTTGCAGGAAGAAAGCCTGGTTTGATGCAAGACTCTACCCTTCCCCCATTATCCTCTATGCATAACTTAAGGTAAAAAACTCTTTGAAAAATAAAGTGCGGGCCTTGTTCACCGAAACTTGGTCTCACCATGTCGTTCTTTCTCTTACCTTCTGGCTGAATTCTTCAGCCTCTTTTCTTCACTGAATTTCCTCACTGAGCTATTCTCATTCTATTACTCTTTATATCCTTAATTAACATTTATAAGCAGTTGTTCCTGATCTTCGCCTTAAGCCGTCTCTCCTTCGAATACCCTGGATCAGCC
>NW_011426971.1:0-587 GCF_000754665.1 Bison bison bison
CCCCGCCCCCACGCCCGGTTCCAGGAGAGCCTCTGGGACCTCGCTACCGCCGCCCAGTGAAACGGGAGGACAATCCATCCAGCCCACAGAGGCAATCCAAGCTGTCTAGAATTCAGGGATCAAACGAGGACTACGGAAAGGAAAGATGACCTGACCTAGGAGGGCCATGATATTCTATAGAACCGGACAAAGTTGGTTGCCAAGGAAACTTGATTCCTTGGAACCCGGAAAGCTGGTTCTTTTCATATGCAATTCCAAACCAGGAGCTCCTTCCCAAAGCCTGCCTGGCCGCCAGCCCCACCCCCCACTCCCCAGAAAAAACGGCTCAAAGAAATCTTTTCCATCTCAGGCGGAAAACTGGAAGATGTCTTGTCTTGTCTGTCTGGATTGATGTCTGTGTCAGTGTGAGCCTTGTGATTTTTTGATAACTAGTGCTCAAGTTCTGAGTTCTTATTTCAATGGTCTCAAGACAAGGGCAGCCCTTGCAAACCCACTGCTTCCAATACAGAAAACTTTGACCTCAGGGATGTCAGAGTCCCGTGAACTGGGAACTAGTCAATATGAAATATCTAGTAAGTTTTGTTTTT
>NW_011426972.1:0-663 GCF_000754665.1 Bison bison bison
ACCCGATAGCCCCACAACTCTGCCACGCCGCCCCCCCCACCTCTCTCGCGCGGCTCCTCGCCCCCCAGACACACCGGGGGAGTAGCCCCCAACCGGCCCCCGACCGCCCGTGGGGGGGGGGGCGGGCGCCCTCCGGACGCGTCTCGCTCTCCCCCCCCTCTCCCCTCCCCTCCTCCCGGGTCCCCATCCCGCGCCGCACGGGCGGAGGAGAGGCTCGCGAGCCGGGCGCGGGGCGGGCGAGGCCCCGCGCCGCTCTCGGAACCGACCGCGTTAATGATCCTTCCGCAGGTTCACCTACGGAAACCTTGTTACGACTTTTACTTCCTCTAGATAGTCAAGTTCGACCGTCTTCTCAGCGCTCCGCCAGGGCCGTGGGCCGACCCCGCGGGGCCGATCCGAGGGCCTCACTAAACCATCCAATCGGTAGTAGCGACGGGCGGTGTGTACAAAGGGCAGGGACTTAATCAACGCAAGCTTATGACCCGCACTTACTGGGAATTCCTCGTTCATGGGGAATAATTGCAATCCCCGATCCCCATCACGAATGGGGTTCAACGGGTTACCCGCGCCTGCCGGCGTAGGGTAGGCACACGCTGAGCCAGTCAGTGTAGCGCGCGTGCAGCCCCGGACATCTAAAGGGCATCACAGACCTGTTATGCTCAA
>NW_011426973.1:0-761 GCF_000754665.1 Bison bison bison
GGTTCAGTTCATTTTTTGGCTAGTTCCTTGGTTAGACTTTATTTCTCAAGATCTATAGGCCCTTCCTATGTAGTCCGTAGTAACCACAGGGTTTTTGGTCTATTGCCTGTAGCTTCCAAGGCGTTTCCCTCTGTTATATCTTCTTCTGTTTGCTAGTCTCTTCAGTATCTGGTTTCCGCCCTGACAGAAGGGGATGGTGGAGGACACTTTTTTTTTTTTAGGTCTCACTTGTTCAGTTGCGCTGTGGGGAGGGAGGGAGGAATGCTGCAAACAAATAACACTGGCGTGGGCTCGCAGTGCCTCAGCCACCCTGGGTCTGCCCTCGCTCACGGCGCCTGTAGCCACCCTGCCCACACTGCTCGGGCTCTAGGTTGTTCCGCCGGGAACAATCCGAGGCCGGCCCTGGGTTGCATGCACCTCCCAGGTCCAAGCCGCTCAGGTTCAGGCACTCGGGTAGTCCTCAGAGGCGCAGACTCAGTTGGGCCTGCGTTTTGGCTCTTCCCAGGTCCGAGCAGCTCAGGTGATGAGGTGTTTGGCGAGCGCCAATGCTGCGACTTATCGCCTCCCCGCCACTCGGTTATCTGGGTGTAAAACCGGCGCACCTTCTCAGGCAGATGTTGACCATCCAGACCCCCAAGAAGTTTTAGTTAGCAAAGAAGCCTGCTTACAGTTTTATAGATAATGTCTCTCTGGGGCTGCGATTGCCCCCTTCTGGCTCTGGCTGCCTGTCACCGGGTCTGCAGCCGGCTATCTCTGTTCAG